>NW_006399781.1:311108-327532 GCF_000299155.1 Elephantulus edwardii | reverse complement strand
GCATGGTTCAAAATTGGGAAGGGCATACGCCAGGGATGTGTCCTGTCTCCATACCTTTTCAACCTGTATGCAGAACAGATTATCCAGGAGGCTGGTGGGCTTTATGAGGAAGAATGTGGGGTCAAGATTGGAGGAAGATCTATCAACAATCTGTGTTATGCAGATGACACAACCCTGTTTGCTGAAAGTGAGGAGGACCTGAAGCACTTGCTGCAGAGGGTCAAGGATTGCAGCCTCCAATATGGATTGAGGCTCAATGTCAAAAAGACAAAGATTCTCACCACTGGGCCAATTGGCAGCATCAGGATAGACGGTGAAGAGATTGAGACTGTTCACAGCTTTCGTTTGCTTGGCTCCACAGTCAACACTCTTGACACCAGTAGCTAGGAAATTAAAAGACATATTGCCATGGTAAAGTC
This sequence comes from Elephantulus edwardii, assembly GCF_000299155.1. Lineage (NCBI taxonomy): Eukaryota > Metazoa > Chordata > Mammalia > Macroscelidea > Macroscelididae > Elephantulus > Elephantulus edwardii. Next base: position 327,113 of record NW_006399781.1, on the reverse strand, counting down.
TGCTGTTAGGGACCTCTCCAAAGTACTGAAGAACAATGATGTCTCTCTGGAGACTAAGGTGCATCTGATACAGGCCATGGTCTTTTCAATCACTTGTTATGCATCAGAGAGCTGGACAATGACTAAGAAGGATAGAAAGAGAATTGATGCTTTTGAGCTGTGGTGCTGGAAAAGAGTATTGAGAGTACCATGGACTGCTAGGAGAACAAACAGATTTGTCCTGGAGAGGGTCAAGTCGGGTGGCTCCTTGGAGGCAAGGATTCTGAGGCTCCAACTAACATACCTTGGACATGTTGTAAGGAGGGACCGGTCCTTGTATAGGGACATCATGCTTGGTAGGGTGGATGGACAGCACAGGAGGGGAAGGCCCTCTATTAGATGGATTGATTCAATGACTGGGGTAATCGGGATGGGTGTATCAGAGACAGTGTGATTGGCACAGGACAGAGGAGAGTTTAGGGCTGTTGTACATAGGGTCGCTATGAGTCACAAACGACTCAACAGCACGTATCAACAACAACTGATTTCCCACTTTGTTAGAGGGATATTCACAGCTACCTGATGGAATTGTAACAATCTTGCCTCTGCCTGGTCACTGGCCTGGGGGACTGAGAAAGTTAGGGTAAGGGAAGGCAAGTGTGGATGTGAGGAGGTTTGGAGAATTTCTCGGTTTCATAGTTACTGTGATGCTCTCCCTCACAAGGACCTGGGCTGAAGAGTAGCCAGATACTTATTCTAGCAACTGTGATGACTTGGCTGCTGCAAAAATCCCTGCTCTTCTGACTGTCCATCATGATAGGCTAAATTAAAATTAAATTAAACTTCAATGAAAATGAATTTCCTCCGTCACACTGACCACATGGCAAGCACTCAGGGGCCACATGTGGTTAGTGACTATGCTATTAGACAATGCAGGACTTTTTCAGCCTCACAAAGTTCTTCCTGACAGCACTGATCTATGCCAAGGGTAAAATAATATTACAGTTTTACAAAACGGAGTTCTGGTGGCTTATTGAGTTGTGCTTCTAACCCAGTAGTTCTAACCGAACAGTTGCTCCTTAGGAGAAAGACTTGCAGTGTCTTCTTGTTACCATCTTATAGCCTCAGAAATGCAACAGAGGATTTTCTGTGAGGTGGAATCAACTCCACAGCAATGAGTTGAGTAAATTTTTTTTCAGTAAGTCATTTTGGTCATTAATAAGACATCTGAACATATACATTTCTGTAGTTCCAGTTGTGTGCTCTCGACTATACAATAAAACTGAAATTCACTACTCTAGAGTTGGAACCAACTCATCGCTGATCCTTGAGCAAGTTTTCAGAGCCTGTAAAATGCATGGATTTAAACCACCAAAGTCTGCTGTGCATCTTCTTACCTATTAGACCACCAGCGCTCCCTGTAGTATCTAATACTACTTTAATTTCTGGTCCTGACATTTGATTTCACATATCTCTATCATCTGACTGGACATTATACTTCAAGTATCTAAAATTAGATTCTTCAACTCCTATGACTACTTTTCTATTAATTCTACATAATTTTGCAGGTTTATATTATAATGAAATCTTTAAAATGTTGACTCATTTGGTTGCTGTTGTTGTTCACAACAACAAAGAGATGGAAAGAACCCAAGCACCCATCAACAAACAGATAGAGAAGCTGTGGTATATTTACACAACTGAATACTATGCAACAGTGAAAAACAAGGAACTCATGAAATATTATACAAAATGGGTGATCCTGGAGGGCATTATGCTGAATAAAATATCTCAGTCACAAAAGGACAAATACTGCATAATGCCACTGTTATAAAACAGGACTGATATGGGGGTTGTGGAGAAACTAAGAAAAGACGGGATAAATAATGTACATTGCATTGAAAGAGATGAGGACTAGAACTGCTTAAAAGGAATATATGATTAGGTATTATTGTATGACAACAGTCCAGAGTAAGAGCTGTATAGTAAAGTGGACTGGGGGTGGGGATGGAGGTGGGGATTGTACAACAATGAAAGAATTTTTTTTCAAAGAGAAAAGTGAATAGGGTGGGAGGTTGGGCAGGGAGGAAAGTGTGCAACAATGAATGAATGGAAATCCAACTTCTCTATAAACTTTCATTAAAATTTTGAGTGGGAAAAAAAAGAAATCTTAACTGATGAGGTATTTGCACTTGTCCTTGAAAGTTGGGTATAATTTCAATAGACTGAGTGGCAGGCAGGTCATATAGCCCTGGTGTGTCCACTTGCCATACAGCGATAACTTGTGGTTGCTGTGAGGCTGAACACTGTGACACTGATGTGTCAAATGCATTAATGGTTGGTTACCCAATGCGGACAGAGTGGGCTGGAGCTTCCCAATTAAACAAGCTTGGAAGGAGGAGTGGCATCCACTTCCATAATAGCTTGTTTCCGGAAACTCTATGAACCTGGAGAGAGGATGGAAGACACACAAGCGTTGAGGACTCTCCTTCATAGGGTCGCTGTGTGTCATCTGCAACTCGACGGCACTTAACAACAACATCCTTATTAATTATATTGTTGCTGTTATTGCTGTTAGAATAAGCTACGTTGGCCTAGTGGCCAGAAAGTGATGCTACCAAGCCCAAGGTCGGAGTACAGTGGCAGCACGTGGTTGCTGTGATGCTAACCACTGTGACACTGATGTGCCAAATGTGATAATGGTTACCCATGGTGGGCAAAGTTTGGTGGAGCTTCCTGATTAAAACAAGCTTGGAAGCAGGAGTGGCATCCACTTCCGAAATGGTTTGCTTCCGGAAACTCTATGAACAGTGCTCAGGTCTTTCATTCATAGCGTTGTTATGAGTAGTCTACGACTTGACGGCACTTAACAATAAGAACAACAACAACATCCTTACGAAAGTGTTGAGTAAATTTTACAAAGAGTACTTGATGGGGAGTGAAGAGACCTATAATGATAGAAAAGTGTGCTGCTCATCGCTCTGTTGGTTCAAATTCACTAGCCTTCAAAAACCCATAGGGTCAGCTATGAGTTGGTTCTGACTTGACCAGCCTCTTCTTAAATTTTGCATATATATGTATATACACAAACAAAGGCTTATATTGTTGTCATTAAGTACCATTGAGTTGATGGCAACTCATAATGACCCTGTGTACAGCAACTCTGAACATTGCCCTGTCCTGAGCCTGTCTCACTGACTCCAATACACCTATTCCCATTGCCCCATTTACTGTATCAATCCATCTCATCTGAAGTCTTCCTCCCATGTGCTGTCCCTCCACCCTTCTGAGTATGACGTCCTCTCCAAGGTCTGGTCTCACCTGGCCACATGCCCAAAGTATGTGAGAAAGAGCTTCAAAATCCTAGTCTCCAAGGAGAAACTTTGTTTCACCCTCTCCAAGATAGACCTATTTGTTTTCTTGGCAGTCCACAATATGTTCAAGACACTTCTCCAGCACCACAACTAAAAGGTATCAATTCTTCCAGAAAACAAGGACAACTGGTGACTAAGTTGTACCATATCAAGCTGCTGACCCATTCTAGCCCACCAGGTGCTTTGATGGAGAGAGAATGGTCAGTCTCCGTGTGTGTGTGTGTGTGTGTGTGTGTGTGTGTGTGTGTGTGTGTCAAACTGGGGGTGGGCTGGTGAGGAGGAAAATATGCAACAATGAATGAATGGAAATCTAGGTTTTCTGTTAACATTCATTAAAATCATAATGAAAAATATTTTAAAAATATTTACCAACTCAAAAAACCATTGAAAGTGTGCTGTGAGTGGGAACCAAGTCAACAGCAGGGAGATTTGTTTTGTTTGGGGGGTGATCGTGCCAAGCAGAGTCCCCAGAAGTACAAACAATGGTATGTACCCAACTAGTAACTGAAAATCTAGAAGATCATTTTCCTAGACTAAAAAGTTCTGACGATCTTCTGGAAAAACAGCCTTTGAAAATACTACAGAACACAGTTCTACTCTGACCACATGGTGCTACCACGACCCTGGGTCAACCTGATGGCAGCTAATGACTAGTTACATACTTCTGAAGTACTCCTGGATTTGAAGTGCTCAAAGCTCCAACCTTCTGGTTAATAGCTGATTGTGTTAACTGTTTGGACCAGCAAGGAACTCTAACACTTAAATACACGTAAATGTGTAGTGCTACAAAGATGGGCACTGAGTACTTTGAGGGTGTTTAATAGGGAAATTTGATTCAGTTAGTGGACTAAACATGGCTCATGTAGGCAGGACCCACTGAGAGGAAGGGTGATTATGGAGGCTTCCCTCTGCCTGGGCTGCTGCTACCCTGCCTATGAGGGTCCAGAAACCCCATGTGTCCCCACAATCATGTGTTTGCCATGAGTCTGTGTAAAAGATGGGAATGAGAGGTAGGCTTGGAAGCTGCCCACAGAGAAACAGCTAGCTATCCCTTCAGGGCACTCTCCTCCCTGGTTTGCCCAGATTCACGTAACCTGGGCAACAGTGTACTTGCCTACGTCAGAGTTAAAAATGGAATGCAGGCTAACATCTGCAATAGGGATCAGAAAGAATTTGGGTTTGGGCCTGCACAGCTTACACACAGGGGATTTTGTGCACATGCTTATGTTAGTAACGCCAGCGTGTGACAAGGCAAATGTGTACAAAAGCCAGACTGGTGAACTGGAGCAGGATTGCTGGTGTTTGAGGCTTGCTTCAGCACTTCTGACTGCAAATGCTTTGGTGCTCAACTCTGTAAGTGGAAAATGAGAAAAGAAAGGAAGGAGAGAGTGATGGAGAAAGCGAGAATATGGAAGAAATCCACTCCTGCTTAGTTCCTCTCATTTACCTGATGTGAGCCCCCAGGCTCATATTGACATTTCTTTCTTCCTTTAAAAAACTTTTAAATTATGATTTGTGCAAAAATTCACACAGCAACTTCATATTTCTAGCTCTAGTGGCCAGTGGGTAAGAAGATGTGCTACCAGCTCGAAGGCATATGATTCAAATTCACCAAGTGCTCTGTGGGAGAAAGGTGGGCAATATCCCATGAAATTTACTAGTTCCGAATACCTGGTAGGGTTAGCTATGAGTCAGTTCCAGTTCAATGGCATATAACAATGACCACAACATTCAATGATTCATGCACATATTGTTTGGTAACATCAGTTACAATTCCCATAATGTAACAGCACTTTTCTCATTTCTTCCTTTTATATCACTTCAATTCATCCCATTTTCTTATCCCTTCCTGCCTTCTGAGCTCTATCCCTGGGCAAATGCTTTCTGTGTGTAGCTCCCTGCTGTTATTGCTAACTTTAAAGCCTTGTCTATTTTTTGACTGAAAATTGAACCATAAAGATGAGTCAGTTTCAGGCTTGATTGTCTTAGGGTCATAGCTATGGGGCAGTTTCTTTCTTTTCAGCAAGCTCATTTAATTTCACAACTTTAAGCAGCTATCAGTAGATGGTGCAAATACAGACACAACTCCAGTAGGGAGACACTCTACTTCAGACACTTGGGAGAAAGGCTGCTTTCTCAGAGTCAACTGATAAATAAGAACAGTGATTTAGAAGAGTGACCCTACAGAGGCACTGTAATGCAACAGGCTTCTTGTACATCTGGCCTTTCTGATAGTTCTATTAAGATCTTGCAAAGGGGTTGAACTGCTTATAGGGGTTAACCACACAAAAAATATAGGGGACCTCATCATCTTAGATGAAGGACATGAGGTCCCTTCTCTGAGAACTTCCTAAGCCCAGAAAAATGAATACTGAAAAGGTGCAAGACAGCCTTTACGCTATCCAGCCCACAGAATAAAATCTGCATATCTTCAGGCATAACACTTGCTGGCAGAAAAAAAAAATCTATAATACTTGCCCGTGTGGGCAGAGTCCTGAATGTTTCTTATTCAGGAATCTTCTGATAGCAGGGCAAAGCTGGTCACCTATGATCAGGAGACTTGCCCACAGATCTAGAAGAGCTGTAGCGTCTTCCTGTCCAGGGTGAGAGAAGTCTGAATGTGCCTGGTTCACAGATTGTATGCCTTTCAATTTGAAAAATGGATACTTTGGCACCGTGGTGGTAGGAAAGTCCCAGAGGCAGGAGTGAGCAGAAGGGACTCAGAGGCACATGACAACAGGAGCTCAACAATCTTTCCACTGGGAACACCCCAGTGAAGCCCAGGGAAGAGTGGAGCAGAGTTGTAGTAACTGGAGACAGTGGTGACATGAGCATCTGCCTTCAAATGCAGCTCACCTGCCTGAAACATATAAATGGAGATGAGTGATTTCAGGAAATTGTAAGCATTTCCCTTTTGCAGCCTGTTGTTGTTTAATGTTAGCTTTCTAGAACTAATAATAGTGATTTACTTTTTGTTTAAATGTGTAAGTATCTTGTGTGTCTGATGTGATTCCGGATGAACATAGCACCATGTAATGGTTGATATCAATGAGAGTACGTGTCTCATACATATTGTCCAGATGGCTCCCTGCAAATTGGCTCTGGCCTATGTGAAGGTACAAACAGATAGACTGGTATCTCATGCTCACTCACTCACTCATTGTTTTTTAGTCAACCTTAACCCTAATCCTCAATGAGACAGATTGACACAATGACTTCAGCAATGGATTCTAGTGTGTCAGAGATGATGAGGATGATACAAGATAAGACAGGGTTCAGTTTGGCTGATCATAGGGTCACTATGATTTATACTCAACTTGACAGTACCTAACAACAATAGTGTTCCTTTGCTCTGTTGTACAAGAGCCTCTTGGTCTAGCCTTTTTTGAAAATACTTTGCTTTCTTATTGGGTCTCTTATTTTAGAGGAGCATTGGCAAGTAAGTCAGCCTTTTCGATAACAGTGACCTGTGGTCCTCAGGCCTTGTGTGGAGAACCAGGATTAAAGATCCAATTGAGACATCACTTTGGCCTTAATATCCAAATCTGGGATGTTGTGAGTCTTAGTTGTAATGCTTCAGCACACACACACAAGCCCCATTCTGCCTCATTGCTGCAGATTTCAACTTCCAGCAACATGATGTGTATGCTTGATTTACTGTTAGAAGTACAACACTTATCTGTTAGTTTGTTGTATTGAGGAAATGATCTGCATATTTCTAATTAATTTCTAAATTAAGTATCCCTATTCTTCCTTTCTTATCATTGTTCTTATTAGTACAGCACTTGTCTGTCAGGTTGCTGTACTAAGGTACAACTTGTGAGTTGCTGTGATGCTTTGGCACTGATGTGTCAAATGCCAGAGGCTTACCCATGGTGGACAGTTTCTAGTACAACTCCAAGGCTAAGACAGACTAGGAATCAGGTTTGACCATCCACTTCTTAAATAGCAAGCCTCTGAATGAAAACCTGATGAATAATAGAGGAACACAGATAATCATAGTAATAGAGGCAGAGCCCAGGCTTCAGTCAATCAAAATCAGGAGAAGCAGTTGCAAACATCCTTTAATAGTTGGAACACGGAACATACAAGGTATGAATGTTGGAAAATGAGGAGTTGTAAAAAATCAAATGGAATGCATCGACATCAGCATTCTAGGATTTAGTGAGAGGAAATGGACTAGCTCTGGCCACTTTAAATTACACAATCACATGGTATATTGTGTTGTTGTTAATTGCTGTTGAGTTGAGCACAACTCATAGCTACCCTATAAACAAAAGACCTGAAGCCTTTCTATAACTATTGTTGTTTCTCAAAGGTCATACTTTCCAAAGGCATGTTGTTTAGGAAGTAGATTATATCAGAATGAAAACCAGAAAAAAGAATAGTATCACATTTATAGTTAAAAAGATAATTTCATATTCTATTCTAAAGTATAATGTTGTAATAGGGTGTTATCCACACCCATACAAAGAAGACCTGTTAATATGATTGTTACTCGAATAAATGCATCAAGAGCTAAAGCCAAAGAGAAGCAAACTGAAGATTTTTTCCAATGCCTGCAGTCTGAAATTGACCACACACACAATCAAGATATACAAATGATAACTGGTGACTGGAATGTAAAAGTTTGAAACAATGAAGAAGGAATGGTAATCAGAAAAAGTATAGACTTTAAGTGATAGAAATGAGGCTGGAAATAGAATGATAGAATTTTGTACATTTGGTGTTTTATTCATTACAAATAACCTAAAAAATAGCAAACCCACAAATGGTGAATTTACACATGGACCTCACCTGATGGACTGCATAGAAATCAGATTGACTACATCTGTGGAAGGAATAATCAGAGAAGCTTAATATCAGCAGTAAAAACCAGGACAGACACCGACTATGGAACATACAATCAATTACTCATGTACAAGTTCAAATTGAGGCTGAAGAAAATGAAAATAAGTACACACAGACCAAAATATTATCTTGATTTTATCTCATTTGAATTTAAAAATCATCATTAGAATAGATTTGAAGCATTGAACACCAATGATCAAAGACCAGATGAATTGTGGCATCCCACCACTCATGAATGATTCTAGTGATTGAAGACCAGATGAGTTATGAATCAAGGATATCATCCACGAACACAGTAAAAAGCCATTGCAAAGACAGAGGAGAAAGAAAAGAAAAAAGATGGCAGAAGAGACTCTGAAAATCACACTAGAATGTTAAGAAGCTAAAACAAAAAGGAAAAGATACTGAAATGAAAGAGCTGAACAGAAGATTTTAAAGGCCTGTTGAAGAAGACAAAGCAAAGTGTTACAATGTGCAGAGAGCTAAATTTGGAGAATAAAATGAGAAGGACTTGCTCAGCATTTCTCAAGCTGAAAGAACAGAAAATCAAATACCAGTCTCAAGTTGCAAACTGAGATAATATGGGCAAAATCTTGAATGACCTGGGAAGCCTCAAAAAAAGGTGGAGGGAATACATAGAATCACTCTATGAAAGAGCCATGACTGGCACTGAAATATTTTAGGAAGGACTATATAATCAAGAGCCAATGGCAATGAAAGAAGAAGTTCATGCTCCACAGGAGGCATTGGGAAAAATAAGGCTCCAGGAATAGGTGGGATACCAATTGGCATGTTTCTACTAACAGGTGAGCTCTGCTCACTAGTCGATGTCAGGAAATTTGAGAACAGCTGCCTTGCTGACTGAAAGAGATTCATATTTTTTTTTCACTTCTAAGAAAGGTAATCCAACAGAATGTGGGAATTACTGAACAATATCATTAATATCACATGCAAATAAAATACTGCTGAATATCCTTCAAAACCAGCTAGAACAGTACTTAGATAACTGTCAGAAGTTCAAGAATGATTTATAAGAGGATTGGGCACCAGGGAAATCATTGTAGATATCAAGTGGATCCTGGTTAAAGCAAAGAGTGTCTTTGACTTCATTGATTCTGCAAAGGTTGTATTCATCATAACAAATTGTGGCTAACTTTGAGAAGAATGGGAATCCCAGAACACTTAACCATCCTCATGCAAAACTTATACCTCAACCAAAAGAGAAATAGATAGCCAGCCCTTTTTTTCTGGAGCACTCCTGGGTGAACTCAAATCTCCAGCCTTTCCATGAGCAGCCAAATATTGTTACTGTTTATATCATAGGTTCATTTTCTTTAGGAAAGAGATTTCCTATGGGGTAAGAATTGGTGAGAAGAAATGTCTAATTAAAAGAGGGCATGTTGTTGTCATGTACCCCTGACTCAGAAATTATTCTTAACTGACTCTCTAGCAGGTTTCTAGAGGTAGTAAATCACAGGGGAGTAGATTATCCATCTTTTGCCCAACGAGGTAAGTTCACACTAGATGCCTGGAGGTTTTCCGTGCAGCTCCTTACCATTAAACCATCAGAGCTACCTTACAGACACACGAAAAGCAGAGTCCAAAAAAAGGGTGCATATTGAATCATCTGCATGGGCATATATACTTCAGGCGATCATGCTCAATAACATCGGCCATCAAGATTTCCCAGGGTTCACCAAGCTACTTCTCAAGCTCAGAGGTAGATTATTCAAGAAGATAAGCATAGCAGTCCTGTGCTTGCTTACTGATCTCTAGTGAAGAGTTCCCTGTATTTCTCACTACATTATGTTTACTACAGAATAATAAGAACAAGAAAGCCTGTGCTCATCTTGTTCATTGGATAATTAGATGCTGTCCAAGATCTGCCCACAGATAAAGGACGCAAATAAGAGTATCCAGTTTAGTTTGTAATTTCATTTCACCTTCTGACATTATAAATTGGCATTCTGATTTTACAAATCAATCTCTTTTGATTAAACCAAGTGTGTCCCCTATGATCCCATCTCTGAAGACAGGCTCAATGATTAAATTTATATTTGAAGGTCTTATCAGTATTATCTTCCCTGTAAAACGCAAAGAGCAGAACAATGTTTTATAAGGAGAAATAGATACTTTTCTGCTGATATTTGCAAAAGGAAACTATAAGAGAAACTAAAAACTCATAAAAATGCAGATGGAAGTGAGTCTTCTCAGTATATACTTTATTAGATAATTTTAGATTTACTATCTTATAAATATTTTACATATTTAAAAGATAAAATGAAATAAAAATAAAAAGCAAGCCCTAAAAAGGAAATTAATGTCTCCTTCCGTATATCAAATTGGTGGTACAACTACTTAGGGAAAATAATGTTGGTGATATAACTAAGGGAAAATAATTCAAGTTATTAGCACAGTATTTTCATAATGTATTCTCAAAGTACTCTAACAACAAATAGGGCTGTAACAAAATCATAAATTGAATCCATATGTAGTCTGTCAACATTAACATTATTTTGAAATTATTTTTTATATTGCAGAATAAAGCAAATGTGTAACTATGTGACTGTTAAGAACCAAGATTTTGAACTTAAGAAATACAAGTATAAATCACATAGTTGCATAGCTTCATTTCCCCCCGTCTTTAATGTTAAATTTGAGTTGGAAATATCAGTATGAACCTGTGATTTTTATTTTCAGAAATATGTGTTTCCTAGCTCTGTCCACTGAAAAGGCCTGGAAGTGATGAAGACAGCACAGACTGTGGCCTTTAAATACCATTTCACATTCAAGAAACCAGGACTCCTTAGTGAAATGAGCCATTCTAGGCCTTAGACATAAAATATGAGTGTGTATACATGTGCATGTATACTACACCAGCCCAAGACAATTTGTGCCAGAATACCAAGAACCCATCGTAAATTATTGGCAATAAATCACAAGGGATCATGATGAGCCTCCCCTCTTCACAGTAGGGTAATATGAATTTCAAATAAAGTAATAATTGAAATGGACTGAAATTTACCAATTACAGAAAAACACAGAATTTCAAAATAGTAGGTAAAGTATAATCAGGGAATATACAAAATTCAATCATTTCCTCTTCAGACTCAACTCTGTCACCAAATTTGTACTTTCTAAATACCATTGCTTCCTAATTGTTTCCAGTTTTTACATTCCAATCACCAAGAATTATTAAGGTATATTGATTTCATGTTTGATCAATTTCAGACTGCAAGACTTGGCTGAAATCTTCCATTTTCTCTTCTTTGGCCCTAGTTGTTGCTGTTTATATTTGAATAATAGTCATATTAACAGGACTTCCTTGTATGTGTATTATGGATAATATCCTATCACACACAACATTGTACTTTATAAAGACCTTGATATTATCTTTATAATTATGAATGCAACACCATTTTTCCTTAGTTTTTCATTCCTGACATAGTAGATGATATGATTGTCTGATTCAGCACGGCATGTGCCAGTCCATTTGACTTCACTAAGACCTAGAATGTCAATCTTCACGCATTCCATTTCATTTTTGGAAACTTCCAGTTTTCCTACTTTCAAACTTTGTACATTTCACATTCTGATTACTAATGGTGGTTTGCAGCTCTTTTTCCTTACATTTGAATGACCTCCCAGCTGAGTTCTACCTCTTACTCTATAGCTATCTGCACTTCTCTGTTTTTCGTGGGGTGTTCAAAGGCCTGTTATTTTGGAAGTAGATGGCCAGTACTGCTTTCTAGTCTGTCTAGGAATTCTTCTGCAACCTGTCCTCCATTTGTAACTCTTCTGGTGTTTAACACACTAGTGGCACCACTCCTAGCAGCACAGCAACCCACAAGCTACACCAGTACAGCATACTGACAGACAAGTGCTGTACCAGTCACAGCAAACGGTAATCAAGCAAGCATACACACACTCAGCTATAAAGTAGTTGTTGTTGTTGCTATATGATGTTGAGTATGAATCTCAGTGAAACTATGAACTGAATCCTGGTCTGAATCCTGTATTATCCTGTGCCATCCTCAACATTGGTGATACACTTGAGCCCATTGCTTCAATCAGGGTGTGCTTCAGGGATGTCTTCTTTCTCCAAGCTTATTCAATCTTGAGGCTGAACAAATATGTAGAGGAATGTGGCGTAAAAATTGGAGGAAGACTCATCAACAATTTACATTATGTAGATGACACAACCTTGTTTGCTGAAAGTGAGGAAAATCTGAAACACTTGCTACAGAAGATCAAACACAAAGACTACAGCCTTTAGCCTGGATTACATCTCAACATCAAGAAGACAAAGGTCCTTAGGAAAAGGTCAATAGGAAATATCAAGATAGATAAACAATTGAAACTGTCAGTTATTTCATCGCTTCAATCCACAGTCAACATCTTCAATACCAGCAGTCGGGAGATAGGGAAATATATTTCTATGGACAAGTCTTCCCTCAGAGACTTCTCCAAATTACTGAGGAGTAATGATGTTAGTTTGATGACTAAGGTGTGCCTGATTCAGGCTATGGTCTTTCAAGTCACTTGCTGTGCATCTGATATCTGGACAATGAATAAAGATGACTAAAGAAGAATTGAGTTATGGTGTTGGAGAATAGTGTTGATTATTCCACGGACTGCCAAAAAAACCAAATAAATATGTCTTGGAAAAGATAAAAACCAGAGTTCTCCTAGGAGACAAGGATGGTGAAGCTTCATGTCTCATACTTTGGACATGTTAATAAACTCACAACTTCCTTTTTCCACCACTGGAGTTAACGAGGATATCAACAGAATTTCAATTACAGAGAAAGATAGTATTTTTTTTTCTGTATCTTCAGTCTCTATATATTTGTATGGTTTATCTATTTCATGAGAAAGAGTATACAATGTTTGCCTTTTTGTGATTAAAATGTTTCACTTAGTATGAAGTTTTTAAGGATTATTCATATTGTAGCATACATCAAGACATCACATCTCTTCACAGTTGAGCATTAATCCATTAGATGTATGTATAACATTTTCTTTATTCATCTGTTGCTGGACAATTCTGGCTGTTTGTACCTCTTAGAAATAATGAATATAATGTACATGTGTCTTTGCACCATTGCTTTTAAGCCTCTTGAATATACACCTAGAAGTGAAACTGCCGAGTTAGGACTTCTACACTTAATTTTGAGGGGGAAAAAAACCAACTTGTTTTCCACAGTGGCTGTATCATTTTACATTCTCACCAGCAATAGATAAGAGTTCTAGTTTTTCCACATACTTGACAATGTTTTTTTGTTTTTTGATTCTTTTCCACTCCATCTACCTTAGTCATCTTAGTAATGGTATAAAAATATTTTAAAAATACAAGTAGTAATAGTAGTAGCATTAGAAGCTATCTAATTTCAGGGGGTATAAGGACCAAGACCAACACAATGCTGATCTTTATGAGATTAAGGCCAGATATAAGTTCACCACTTTCTAACCTTTTAATCAGTTCTAACAACCATTCCTCCTTTTGGCACTTTTACTTCTCTTTTGAATCTCCAAGAGAATGATGAGCAATCTCTTTTCATGAAATTACATCAAAAGAAACCCAATGGACAGTCAGGTCTGACTAAAAAAAAGTGGGTTTGCAATGGCCACATAGAGGACTCACAGACTATACTTGCAGTTAAGTGGCTTATTAAGGAAACAAGATCAGGATCAACAGGATGCAACTCAGAAATCAGGATCAAAAAGTATAGGTAAACTCTTCCTTCTTCAGTGCTAGACCACACTCTCAGCTCCTCTTGACCATGCAGGTCCCCTCTCAGGCCCCCGAGAACATGCTTCTCTTCTGCTGCCGAGCCCCTGAAGCATTCTCTACTGCTAGGCACCTTACAGAGTTCTTACTGCCTTCACCATTAACACCAGCTCTGGATTGATATGAGGAGGCTCTTTGCCTCCCTTTGCTCTCTGTTTCTTCTTTCTCCTCTATTTCTTCCTGCTTCTTCTTTTCTTACGCTCTTTTTTTTATGTCTGCCTAACAACCAAGGGGCTGGTTGTTCAAATACAAAAACTCCTTGTCAATTTCAAGGCATGGCACTCTCACCAGGGCTGTGACCTGATCAATCCCCTTGGTAAATGGCAGCTTTTATTTGCATAGTGGGCATAAATGGGTGACAACTCACCTCATTTGTATAGTCTATTGACCAATCTTTGCAAGATGCTTAACAATCAAAGGGCAGTCTGCAGTACAGGACCAGTCAAAAGATAATCAAGCCAAATTGTTTACAGTTTACCCACAAAATATCAGTTAACCTGAACAGAAGTAGCAAACCTTTTCTTTTTGTTGTTAAATTCCATCAGATTGACTACAGCTTATAGTGACCGTACCAACAACAGAACAAAGTTATTGCCTTACCCTGCATCATTCTTACAATCTTCACTATACTCGTGTCCATTGTTGTAGTAACTATGCCAAATCATTTCAATGAGGACCTTCCACTTGTTTTGTTCATGCTCCACTTTTCCCAGTATGATGCCTTTTTCCAAGAACTGGTACTTCCTAACAACATACCCAAGGTATATAAAATCTTTGTTGCTAAAGAGATTCCTTGTTACCTTCTTCCAAGATTTGTTTATTCTTTTGGCAGTCCATGGTATATTCAATACTCTTCACTATCACCATAATTAAAAGTAATTTTATCTAGTTTAGAATTTAGTATTCTTTTTCCAACATTCAAATGCAAATAAAGCAATTTAAAGTATCATGGCTTGGGTCACGTGTCTCTCAGTCTTTTAATTGGTATTTTTTGCTCCTTAGCACTTTAAAGAGGTCCTTGACAAGAGATTTTCCTAATGCAACACATCTTTTTTTCTTTTTAACTGCTGCTACCATTGGTATTGATTGTAGATCCAAATAAAATTAAATCCTTGACAACTTTTGGAGCTCTGGTGGCCTAGTGGCAAGAAGCTGCGCTGCAACCCCTAAAGCGTTCAAATACATCAGATGCTCTGCTCGAGAATGAGGAGCTATCTCCTCCTGTACCAGCCAGATCTGACTCGATGGTACACATACAAAAATAATAAAATAAAATAAATCCTTTACAATTTTGATCTTTTCTCCATCTATCATGGCAAGGAAAGTTTCTGGGGTCCTTTTTGTTGGGTGTTACTGTTCTTTCTCTCCCTCAGCAGTGGGTGGTCTTGAGCCTTAGACTAAGGGCAAAGGCAGAGGCCTGCTTGGGGGTGTGACTTTAAAATCCTGTAGGGCCCAAAGGCCCTATTTCAAGCACTAGAATAGCTGGGTCATATAGAACTTCTATGTTGGGCTTTTTAAGGAAACATCAAACTGCCTTCCAGAGTGGTTGTACCATTTTACAATCCCACCACCAGTATATAAGAGTTCCCATCTCACCACATCCTCTCCAATATATTGTCTATTTGACAATATATTTGATAATATGTCTATAGACAAATATTGTCTATTTGTCTGTGTGATACTGAACACTATTACAGAGTCGTGTCAAATAGCATAATGGTCACCCATTATGTACAATGTTTCAATGAGCTTCCAGATTGATTAATGTTGGCAAGCAGGAGTGGCATCCACATCTTAAACCAGATAACTCTGGAAACTCTACAAGTTCTCTTATAAATGTACAGAAATAATGTTTTTTTTTCTATATTTTATTAATTTTCATAAACATTTACAGAGATTTTGGGTTTCCATTCATTCATTGTTACACTATTCTCTCTACCCTCCTCCCAGTTTGTTCTTGTCCAAATGCCACAGTGCTTGTCAAAGCCAGTTCTGATTAATCTTCTTTGT
>NW_006399781.1:301814-304642 GCF_000299155.1 Elephantulus edwardii | reverse complement strand
GTCTGGCGGCGGCGTTCCCTGGCTGGCGGCCTTGCCCTTGCGCCGCGTCGCCCTGGCGCCACGTCAGAAATAATGTTAATTATAGAACAGAGTTCAGGTCTTTTGTGCAAATCTTACTCTCAATCATATTCGACTCGACAACACTTAACCACTGCTAAATAAAACTAGTGCTATTATATCTGGAGGAATATTCTTCCACTTTTCACATCACTCCTTGTCAATGTGCTGTATGATGTAACCTGGGTTTGTTATGATGCTGAACCTTGTGCCATGGGGATATCAAATGCCATAATGGTTTCTCATTGTGGACAGTGTTTGGTGGAGCTCTCAGTTGTAAAACAGGTTGGGAAGCAGAAGTGGCATCCAATTTCTAAACCACATGCCTCTGGGAACTCTATGAACTTGAAGAAACAAAGATAGCTATAGAAAGGCACGAGGTCTTTTGTTCACAGAGTCACTATGAGTTAACCTCAACTCGATGGCAATCAACAAGAACATTATGGTGTTGACAATCAACATCAACAACATCATGGTGTTGTCTATTGGCCTAGTTGTTCAGATTTTTGTTTTTTTTTAATAGAATATTTGTTTTATACTGGTTTAATTTATAAGTTTGTATACATTGTTTTTCACACTGGATCTTTCTTATTTCCTTACTCATCCCTCCTACCCCCACCTCTCACTCCCCTTGATTCCTAATACATGTTCTACAATAATGATCTTATACAGTATTTGTCCTTATGGCACTGAGTTAGTTCACTTCGCATAATGTTCTCCAGTCCCTCCCAAGTTAGGTACTGATTTTTACAAAATCATTGCTCCTGCATGCTGCATTGGATTACATTGTGTGAATGTAGATAATTTCTTAATCCATTCAATTGTGGTTGACACTTGGGCTGTTTCCATGTTCTTGCAATGATGAATAATGCTACTATGAACATTGGTGTACAAGTCTCTGTTTATTCCTCAGTTATCATTCTCTCAGAGTATATTTCAAGTACTAGAATAGCTGGTTTATATGAAACTTCTGTGTTAGGCCATTTAAGGAAACATCAAACTGCTTTCCAGAGTGGTTGTACCATTTTACAATCCCGCACCATTGTATAATAGTTCCTATCTTGCCACATCCTCTCCAACATTTATTTATTACTTGCTGTGCTGTTAAATGTTGCCACTGCTACTGGAGTGAGATGGTATCTCATTGTGGTTTTGATTTGCATCTCTCTTAATGCCAATGACTTGGATCATTTCTTCATGTGTCTGTTGGCCATCCATATATCTCCTCTGTGAAAATTCTTTCCATGTATTTTGCCCATTTTGTACTTGTGTTATCTTTTTCCTGTGAAGACTCCGTTGTTGTTGTTGTTATGTACCATCAAGTCTATGCACAACAGCCCTAAACCCTGCTCTATCCTGTGCCAAACTCACTGTCTCTAACACACCTACCCCCAATACCCCAGTCACTGAATCAATTAATTTCATCAAGGGTCTTCCTCTCCTGTGCTGTCCCTCCACCCACCCAAGCATGACATCTCCAAGGACTGGTCCCTCCTTGAAACATGTCAGACAAAGCTTCAGAGTCCTTGCCGCCAAAGAGCAGCCTGGTTCCACCCTGTAGGATTCTGTAAACTTTGATATGAGACCCTTATCTGAAATGGCATTACCAAATTTTTTTTCCAGTCAGTAGGTTTTCTTTTCACTCTCTTGAGCAAAGTTTTTAATGCACATAGGAATTTAACCTTTAGAAAGTCCTATTTGTCAATTTTATCCTCTCCAGATTGTGAATTTATGGCTATATTTGGCAGCATCTCTTTAGATACCAAATTCATTTTTTAAGGAGATAGAAAGGTAAATTGTCAAATTTATTTGGAGAAGAAAGAGACTCCAAATAAGAAAAGCACTTCTGAAAATAAAAATTAAATCAGAGGCATAGCACTCCCTGACCTCAAAACCTACTACACAGCAGTAGTATCCAAACAGCATAGTACTGATACAATGACAGGCACATAGACCAATGGAACAGAATTGAGAACCCAGTTATGGACCAATCTATCTACAGTCAACTGATATTTGACAAGGGAATCAATCCTATAAAAAGGGGAAATGGCAACTTCTTCAACAAACGGTGCTGGCAAAACTGGACTGCTACCAGCAGAAAGCTGAAACAGGATCCACATCTCACACCATACACAAAAATCAACTCTAGGTGGATGAGAGACCTGAGAATTAAAGCCCCAAACCATAAAGTTCATCAGAGAATATCTGGAATTAAGACTTTTGTTTTCTTGATATTAAAATATAAGCTATATTGAAGTTTGTAAACTTTTATCTTCTTTAGTCTAGCTTCTTAATTTATTTGCTCAGCACATAGGATGAAGCTGGGTTTGGAAGAGGTTGTAGCACCAGGGATATCATTACTGATGTCATGAATCCTAGCTGAAAGCAAAAAATATCAGGAGAATGTCTATTTGTGCTTTATTGACTATGCAAAAGCATTTGACTGTGGATCATAACAAGTTGTGGCTGACATTGAGAAGAATGGGAATTCCTGAAAATGTAATTGTACTCATGAGAACCCTAAACCTAGACCAAGAGGGTGTGGTGCAAATGGAGCAAGGGAACATCACATGGCTTAGAATTAAGAAAGGATTGTGTCTGCAACAATGAATGAATGGAAATCCAAAGTATCTGTAAACTTTCATTAAAATAAAAAAGGAGAGGAAAGCAATAATTTACCAATAAATAAATTGATAAAGAGATAGAAAAAAGAAAGAAAGAAAGAAAGAAAGAAAGAAAGAAAGAAAGAAAGAAAGAAAGAAAGAAAGAAA
>NW_006399781.1:301089-301714 GCF_000299155.1 Elephantulus edwardii | reverse complement strand
AGGAAGGAAGGAAGGAAGGAAGGAAGAAAGAAAGAAAGAAAGAAAGAAAGAAAGAAAGAAAGAAAGAAAGAAAGAAAGAAAGAAAGAAAGAAAGGATTGTGTCAAGGTTATAGCCTCTCTCCATACCTATTCAAACTAGATTCTGAGCAAATTATTCAGGATGCCCATCACTGGGGAAGCAGTTAAAGAACCTATGTTGTATCCACATGATGGAGTATTGTGCATTACTAAAACATGACCAGGAATTTCAGAGATGTTGCCAACATGGATGAAACAAATTATGCTGAGTGACATTTAAAAAAACACATCACACTCATTGCCTTTGAGTCATAGCTGACCCTCCAGCTGGTTTTTAGCAACTTTAAATCACACAGAAGATTGCCCCCATTTCTGCTATGGAGTCACAGGTGTCTTTGACTGGCCAGAGGGACTCAGCAGCAAAGCTCCTTAAGGACAACGCCATCACAGCTCCCTTAAGTGATATAAATCAGTCACAACAGGACAATCATGGTATAAAACTACTCATTTAAGGGAGCTCTGGTGGCCTAGTGGCAAGAAGCTGCACTGCAATCCCAGATGTGCCTGGTTCGAATCCACCAGATGCTGTGCTGGAGAAGGAGGGACA
>NW_006399781.1:298345-299695 GCF_000299155.1 Elephantulus edwardii | reverse complement strand
AAAAAACAAATAATATTTTTAAAATAATTTACTTAAAATAACTTGGAGAAATTATGGAAGTTATACAAGTTTTCAGGTCTTTCATTCCCAGGGTCACTATGAGTCATGTCTGACTCAACAGCACTTAACAACAACAACAACAACAACAAGAGAGCTCAGTTGGCCTAGTAGATAGAAAGTTATGCTACCAAGCTGAGATGGATGATCTTAATCTGCAGCCCTCAGGCTTGGCTTTAATTGTCTTTGGTCAAACATTCTTCTAGGTGGTATAGCACTAGTCTGTCCATTTGCTGTACAGAGGTAACTCGTGGTTGCTGTGATGCTGAACACTGCGACACTGATGAGTCAAATGCGAGAATGGTTACCCATGGTGGACAGTGTTTTGTGGAGCTCCCCAATTAAAACAAGCTTGGGAGCAGGAGTGGCATCCACTTCTGAAATAGCGTGCCTCCAGAAACCCTATGAACGTGGAGCAAGGATGAAAGTTATACAAGTGTCCAGGTCTTTCGTTCATAGGGTTGTAATGACTCAACCATACTTAGCAACAACAACAATAACTTTTATAATAAAATATTTTGCTTGTATGTAATGCTACTAACATCGTTTGTCAATATATGCATTCATTTGGATCATTAATTTGTTGTGGGTTAGCAATGCAACTTGCTATGCACTATGCCATCAGAGCTCCCTAGGATCACTGTTTTTGGAAAGAAAACAAATACAGATCTTTTTTCAGTCAGTTGGTCAGGCAGCTGTCTTGACAAATTTCTTGACATAGACTAGTGAGCACGTTCAAGGCTGCATCTGTTTGCAGAAAACCTCAACAGAAATATATCAACAAACCCTCTAGGGGTAAAAAATTAGAGCAAAGGTAACTCCCCAAGGCTTAGAGGGGGGGGGGGAATCTTTCAAGTTGTTTTTCTAAAGAACCAAAGCAAAAGGCCACATAAAGGAAATTATTTCACCACAAGTGGTATCTCATTATGGTTTTGATTTGTATCTCTGTAATGGCTAATTAAGGCGTCCCTGTGGAGTAGTGTGTAACATGTTGGACAACTGCAAACTCAGTGGCTTTAATCAAAAAACTGTCTGGGGAAGAAAAGTGCACAGTCTCGTCTAGTAAAGATTTACAGCCATCAAAATCCAACTGAGTCACTCTGAATTGGACTTGATTCGATGAGAGTGTTTTCCAGTTTTGTGGTTAATGAAGGTATCTGTTGTTGTTGTTGTTGTTATGTGCCACTGAGTCGTTTGCGACTTATAGCGACCCTATGTACAAGAGCCCTAAACGCCATTCTATCCTGTGCCAACCTCGCTGTCTCAAACACACTCATTCCCACCACTCCACTC
>NW_006399781.1:294150-296280 GCF_000299155.1 Elephantulus edwardii | reverse complement strand
GCTATTTCCTTCAGAACAGCTTGAACTTCTGCCTCCATCAGCATAGGGTCTGGCTCAAATGCTATTTCATTAAATTCTTCTGTATCTGCCAATTCCTTTCAATACAATGACTCAGTATATTCTTTCCATCTTCTTTTGATACCTCCTGGATCATTTAACATTCTGCCTAAAGCATCCTACTGGGAAAGGCAAATATCTTCTTCAGGTCAGGGATCCAAGGAATGTTCAGTACGCAGATGAGGAAGGAATCAACAGTTGAGATAATATTTTAAACTTTTAGTCTCTAGAACTGTTAGAAAGTAAATTTTGATTTCTTAAATCCACTCACTTGTGGAGTCCTAACTAGTAAAAAATGAAAAACCCATTGCTGTCCAGTTGGAACTGACTCCTAGCTAAACCTCCAGTGGGTTTTTGGAGGTTAGGATTTAGTGAAATATTGTATGTCTTGATTAATTAATTAACGTGGCGTGCCACTAGTGGTACTGGAAGTGCTCCCAAGGAGAGGAAAGTCATTCATAGCATTACAACAAAAGCGGCCTTGCTTGACTTGGATGTATTGCATATTGAATTCTTCAGCCTTGGTCGCTCATCATTTCCAGATAAATGAGTGCAGCATAAGGACTACTGTAAAAACAAACAAGCAAAAAACAAGAAAGAAAGACAAACTCCTTAAGTTACTGCTGTAGCTAACCAGCAGGTGCAAAACTCTTGCACTTTTTGCAAAAGATTTTTGCAAAATACCTTTTAATCTCACATTGAAAATGTAGCTTTTAAGTGGGAACAGTATATAATACATATAACACATGGAATATGTACTAATAAGATTTCAATAATAGGCTCTTAATAGTTAAATCTTGAGTGAGTAAAAAATTATATGCATGGAATACTGTGTAGCTGTTTAACAGAATGTGGTGGTGGTGGTGTTGGTGGTGGTTGTGTACTGTCAGGTTGGAACTAACCCATAGCTAAACCCTCCAGTGAGTTTTAGAGGCAGTTTCATCACATAGGAAGAGTTTGCCTCTCTTTCTCCCATAGAGCAGCTGGTGGATTTAAACCATATACCTTTGTGATGGTAGCACAACTCCTTACCATTAAAGCTCCTTAAGAATGTGGTGGGTACATAAATACATACTGGCGTAGAGAAATATCAGAGACAAGGCTAAGTGAAAAATATGTGTTGCTGTACAGCATATATGATAAACTTATATTTTGTAAAATAAAAGTTAATACATGTATAAAAAGAATGTAGAAGGACGCTATATCCAAAATTTAATGGTAGGTAGTGATGAGGAACCAGATTGGAAACGTGGCCTGATGAGACAAGGATAGGAGATCTCCAAGGATACAGGGATGGGAACAGCAGCCTGAGAAACAAGAAACAGAAGCTAGAGATAAACTGGGTTTGTTCTTAATTTTAGGCAGTTATGATGATGATGCATTTTACGCTCAACCCTTGAGAATTCTAGGTAGAGATTTCATAGCTAGGTTACAAGTTACTTTTTCTTGAAAAATTAGAGGAAGTAGAAGGCTATATACATAGACCAAGGAACAAGAAGTTACTGTGTAGTGTAAAAAAAAGAAAAGGTGTGCATCTGGATTATTTAGCCTGTGCTGAGTAAATAATCCGAGAAGCTGGACTATGTAAAGAATTGCACAACAACATTGGAAGAAGACTCAGTAACAACTCATGAAGATGGCACAACCTTTAAGAAGTTTATATGCAGACTTTTCAATTGCATGGTAGATCGGTGCCCAAACTGTTGTGTTTTGTTGTGTTCAAGGATCAAATGCATATTTTTAATGTATGAAAAGGTGACCTTGTTGTACAGTTTCATTTTCATGCTGATTTTTTTTCTTATCTGAGAAGAATGGGAATCCTAAACATTTAATCATGCTAATGCGGAACCTATACTTGGACCAAGAGGCAGTCGTTAGAACAGAGCAGGGTAACACTGCATGGTTCAAAATTGGGAAGGATGTATGCCAGGAATGTGTCCTATCTCCATACCTCTTCAACCTGTATGTAGAGCAGATTATCTGAGAGGCTGGGCTCTATGAGGAGAAGTGTGGTGTCAGGATTGGGGGAAGATCTATTAACAATCTGTGTTATGCAGATGACACAACCCTGCT
>NW_006399781.1:268801-293829 GCF_000299155.1 Elephantulus edwardii | reverse complement strand
TTCATCCTGGACAGGGTTAAGCCAGGCTACTCCTTGGAGGCAAGGATTCTGGGGTTTCGTCTGACATACTTTGGACATGTTGTAAGGAGAGACAGATCCTTGGAGAGGGACATCATTCTTGGGAGGGTGGAGGGACAGCGCAGGAGGGGAAGACCCTCTATGAGGTGGATTGATTCAGTGACTGGGGTAATCCAGATGGGTGTATCAGAGGCAATGCGATTGGCACAGGATAGAGCAGGGTTTAGGGTTGTTGTACACAGGGTCGCTATGAGTCGCAAACGACTCGATGGCACATAACAACCACAAAAACAAGAAACAGTATGATATGCATCTCTTCTCCTCACATTAAGTATTCTTTTACAGCATCATTTTGGTGATTTCAAATCACTCCATTGTATTCTGACTCCTGTTTTCAGTATGACCAACACTGGCCATTTCAACTTACGTCATCTTTCCTGTCTGTTATGATTTGAATTGTGTCCCCCTAAAGTACTTGTATATAATGATACAATGTGGAAGCTGTGTAATGGTCCCATGTGATCTGATGAGCCAAATAAGGTGCCACTGAATCACGTATGATGTTTAACAACTCTATGAACAACAGATCTGAACTTTGTCCTATCCTTTGCATCTTCATAATTTCTGACACACTTGAGCCCATTCCTGTAGCCCCTGTGTCAATCCATCTCATTGAAGGTCTTCTTCTCTTTCTTGAACCCTCCACCTTTGCAAGCATGTTGTCCTTTTCCAAGGAATAGCCTTTTCTAACAACATGCCTGACATATGTAAGATGAAGCTTCACCATCTAGAGTGTCTCCAAGGAGCACTCTCCAAGACATGTCTGTGTGTTCTTTTGGCAGTCCATGGGATATTCAATACTTTTCTCCAACACTACTTCTCAAAGGCATTTATCATTCTTATGTCATCCTTATTCATTATCCAGCACTCACATGCATAGCAGATGACTGAAAGGACCATGGCTTGAATCAGATGCATCTTAGTCTTTAAACTGACATCATTATTCTTTAGTGCTTTGGAGAGGTTCCTGACAGCAGTCTTCCTAGTGCAATATGTCTTTTGACTTCTTGATTTCTGGTACTGATGATGTTGATTGTGGATCCAAGTAAAATGAAATTATGGACAATTTCAATCTTGGAAATAGTTGTAAAATGATTAAATGTGGAATTAATCCCATCACTGCCCTAATCCAATGGAAGAGGTGCTTATATAAGATGTGACCTTTTTACTGACTCGAGAAAAGAAGAAATTTAGCCAAGAGTAAAAGACCTGAGTGCCACCAAGAAAGAACTGCCAGATGTATGTCCTTTGGACTCAGCTCTCTGGTCTACGAAGCTCCTTGACACCAGGAAAGGCCAGAGCACCTGGAAATCTCCAAGGAATGATTGGCTCACGAAAAAGCTCAAAAGAAGACTTCCCTCCACAAATAAGAGGTCTTCCCCTAGAACTGCCCTTAATTTGGACTTCCAGTATCCTAAATACATTGTACTGGGAAAGTCAGTAGTCCCTGTAATCTCCAAATTATTGAGGAACAATGATGTCAATTTGAGGACTAAGTAAGGTGCACCTTATACAAGCCATGGTTTTTTCCACCACTTGCTATGCATCTGAGAGGTGGGCAATAAATAAGGATTACAGGAGAATTGATGCCTTTGAATTACAGTGTTGGAGAAGAGCACTGAATATCCCAAGGACTGCTGAAAAAAACAAACAGATACATCTTGGAGAAGGTGCAGCCAGGGTGCTCTTTGGAGGCAAAGATGATAAAGCTTCATCTTTGGGTATGTTGTTAGGAAAGGCTGTTCCTTGGAGAGGGACATCATATTCAGAAAAGTGAAAGGTAGGCAAAAGACAAGAAAATCCTCAATCAAATGGATTGACACAGTGACTGCGGCAATGGGCTGAGCATGTGAGAATGTGTGTCAGGAGTGCGAGGATGGCAGATGATAAGATAGGTTCACAACTTTTGTTCATAGGGTTCCTATGAGTCACACTTGACTTGATGGCACCTAATAACAAAAGCATCCTAAACTGTGTAAGAATAAGCTTCTGTTTGCTAACGTCATCTATTTGTGGTATTTCTGTTATAGCAGCACTGGGTAACTTAGAGACTATCTCAATTTTTAACAATGATTGTCAATGCCCCTTGCTTCTTCTAATCACAAACCACTTTATGATATTTTTATATTGTCACTTAACTTTTGAAAGTTTGTATATTGGTTTTATGAAACAGTGAGCATATCAGTACTTCAGGCTACCTCTGCTGCAGTAAAAAATAACCCAAAATTTCAGTGGTTTACAACAACGAGATGGTTTCTTTCCCACTCAAATTCCATGTTGATTATGTTGTCAGCAGTGAATTCTCTTCATGTCCTTTTCACTTTGTGATCTGGGCTGAAGGATCAACCTCTATCTGGAATATGCTGTTTTCATGATAAATGGAGCAAAATGATGATGCAACCAGGTATAGCTCTTAAAGCTTTTGCTTGCTAGTGTCACAAATCGCTTTCACTCATGGGCAAGATTTTAATTGTTTTTGTTGTTGTGAAATGTACACAAAACATTCAACAGCTCACCACTTTCTACACTGTAATTCAGTGATGTTGGTTACATTCTTCATATTGTGCAGTTATGGCTAGTATCCTTTTCAAAATCATTTCACCACAATTAACAATGATCCTAAGCAAAAGCTCTCCCTTTCCCACTTTCTCATATACTTTGCAAACAGTCATAGTCTTTTGTTTCTATATATTTGCTTGTTTTTATTAATGAGATCAGATAGTATTTGTACTTTTGTGCCTGACTTCTTACGCTTGGCATGTTTTCAAGGTTCTGCTGTGTTGTAGCATTGAACCAGGACTTTATTTCTCCATCTCACTAAAAAATATTCCATGAGATGCATATACTCCATCCATTCATCTGATAGTGGGCACCTTTATTGTTTCCACATTTTAGCTATTGGGAAAAGTATTGAAACAATCCTTGATATACGGGTTTCTTTTTTCATTCTTTCTTCAATTCTTTTAGGTAAATACCTAGGATTGGTATTGCTGTTCTTATGGTCAGATTTGTTTGAGGAATTGTCAATCAGTTTTCCAAAGCCCTCCATTCCCACTAGCAATGGGTGACGGTTCCAGTTTTTTGCAACCTCACGATCACTGGCTTGGTGGTGGTGTTCATTGCCATGCCAGTGGGGGTGAGGTGACCCACTCATAAACATTTTATTAACCAAAGCAAAAAACATGATTAAGTCTGATATCAATGGATAGGAAAATGTAACCCTTTTAAATATTGTTATTATGTGCCATTGGGTTTGAATCAACTCCTAGATGACACCCCAGCAGGTTATCAGAGGCTGTAAATTGCACAGGAGACAATTGCCCTTCTTTCTCCCATGGAGCAGCTAGTGTATTTGAACCATGTGCCTTTAGGTTAGCGGTCAAGTTTTCCTTACCACTAGATCACTAGACCACAAGAGATCTAGAGTACTTTTCACAGAGGAGATAACACAGCTCCTTACTTGCAGGTTACGGTTTCTGAAAACCTGCTGGAGGGTCAGCTATGAGTCAGCGTTGAATCGATAGTACACAACAACAGCAACATTACTTACTGACTGTCTTGTTATTTCAGATTTCACATTGCTGGCAATAGTAAAAATCCACTCTCTGATAATGTTTCTCAATAATGATGTATATGTGGCAGTACTAAATCTCAAAGTGTGAGGTGACAGTAACAGTGGCTTCGATGGTTAGTAAGGTAATATACCCAGGTAATGTGGAAATATGGTAATATGGGCCAGGTTTTTCAGTTGTTAGGCAGTTATGTACTAATGTGGTTATTCCCCAAATGTGCCCATCCTTCATCTCTGAGTAACACCAACTTTCACAAAAGCTCTGAACCGTCACCATGTTCCTAAAAGAGAACCAGAATGAGATCCACCTCACTCTGAATCACTGTAGATACAAGTGTGTTGCTTCTTCTAAGTATAATTGCTGTTGTGTACTGTAGAATCAGAACCGACCCGTTACTGACCCTCCAGCGGGTTTTCAGAGGCAGTTAATCGTATGGGAAGAGATTGCCTTCTCCCCAGCTGGGGACCTCGAACCACATGCTTTAGGGGTTGTAGCTCAGCTTCTTGCCACTAGGCCACCAGAGTTTCCTGTGTATCCTCTTTATGAATTAGTTGGATTTGTAGAGTGAAGTCACAGAATAACTTGATTCTTCTCACTGTCTTTCACATTTCACACCCTGAGCAACTTTGAAAATGTCCCTTAACACCTGCAGGTACTGCCACACAGTCTCATTTTGGTGACTTTAAAAGTTCAATCTGATCAAAGGCAAAACTTCAAAGTCTCATTCTGTTTAAAACTAACTCCTCTCTTCCTCATTCTCCACTAGACCTGAGTTTGGATTCTTACTGAGAGAAGGAAGGTCTGTCTTCCTCTCTTTGTTAGCTTTCCCCAGTCACACTGCTTCACCCCTGTAAGCGAGCGTCAGCTCTCTCCAAAGGGAGCAGAGTTACTAGCTCTTTTTGGTTTTTTGAGTTGTTTGAATTCCCCCTGACAGAACCTCTCATGCTCTGACGTCAGCAAGTACCTCCAGCTGCCCACAATTGTTCCTTCATCTCCTGTTTCTGAGTTCACACCCAGGATAACTTTCCCTGAGGTCATCGTATCAGATAGACCACTTGAGTATAGCTCTGTGACCATTCACTCTGGCCACCTACTGCCGTGCCCACTCTCATCTCTTGGAAATATTCACATTTTTCCCACTCGAGATTATAAAAATTTTGGCTAGGCTCACCATAGCTTTCACTTTCCCTCTGTATTAGAGCAGCTCCAGCCAGCCCTTGGCTGTAAATTCTTCCAGGTACAAGTCAAAGCGCCATGCTCTCCAAACATTTGGGAACACAGGCAAATCTCTCTGTGAGGGTGTCTCACTCAAGGTAAAGTTGGAGTGGGGAGATTCTAGGACATAGCTCTCCACTAACTCCTTCTAAAATTATACTCTCATCCAACATTCCGCATCTTCTCACTGTCTGTAGACTGTCTATAGACTGGGTCACAGAAGGAATTATATAACCTTTTAGTGGGGTTCTAAAATCTGGGCAAGCATTTCCTTTTGTTTATTACCCTCTGCTGCCGAGTCAGTCATGACTCACAGTGACCCTTCATTGGCTTTCTGATACTGTAAATCTTTATAAGAGGAGATTGCTCATTTTTCTCTGAAAGAGCAGCTGTTGAGTTTGAACTACTGACCTTGCAGTTAGGAGTTCAATATATTACACATTACACCAGTTAGTGTTTTTGACTTTGGAGAAATAGCCAAAACTAAGACAAAAGGCTATATAGATGTTCACAATATATATCGTTCCCTTTTGATATATCTTCCAATCTCATTGTTTATAGTCAGGCCTGAGCAAGAGATGGAAGAAGAGGGCATCTAGTTATTTTTATACAAACTGGCTCTACAGAAGCTGTTGGCTGGAATGGGTGAGCAGTAGGGTATTGATTCCCTAAGGGAAGTGAGGCATCTGTGATAAGGCCTTCTATATAAAAACCCATGAGGGTAGGCGGCATGGTGCTGGAGACCAATTTGAAAGTCATCTACTGGAGCTGGCTCTGCAGAAGCTGTTGGCTGTGATGCTAAACACAGTGATACTTATGTGTCGAATGTGATAATGGTTACCCATGGTGGACAGTGTTTGGTGGAGCTTCCCGATTAAAACAAACTTGGAAACAGGAGTGGCATCCACTTCCGAAATTACTTGCTTCCAGAAACTCTATGAACAATGTTCAGGTCTTCCATTCATAGGGTCACTATGAGTTGTGTACAACTCGATGGCACTTAACAACAACAACAACATTCATCTTTGAAACAGATACCTAAAAGAATTCCACCATTACGAAAAGAAGTACAGTCTGTGACAAAGCAAACAAGACTAGAAAGTTTGGAATTTTAATTAGGTTGAACAAAGAGGATTATAATATCAAAGGAAAGGAGTTATGAAAATTGCTTTTCCATCCATCCCTGGAAACTGACTACTATCAACTAGAGCAAGAGTACACTGGATGATCTAGGATTTCAGAACACAGGGCCACTCTCCATTTCAGTTCAAGTTATCCTTATCTATTATTAATCTTCTTGTTGTTATGTGCCATTGAGTCGATAGCGACTCACAGTGACCCTGTGCACAACATCCCTAAACTCTCCTCTGTCCTGTGCCAATTGCACTGTCTCAGACACACCAACCCCAATTAGCCCTGTCACTAAATCAATCCACCTCATAGAGGGCAGGGCCTTCACCTCCTGCGCTGTTCCTCCACCCTCCCAAGCATGATGTCCCTCTCCAAGGACTGGTCCTTCCTTACAACATGTCCAAAGAAGCCTCAGAATCCTTGCCTCCAAAGAGCAGCCTGATTTAACCCTCTCCACGATGAACATGTTTATTTTCTTAGCAGTCCATGGTACATTCAGTACTCTTCTCCAGGCCCACAGGTCAAAGGCATCAATTGTCCTTCTATGCTCCCTAGTCATTGTCCAACTCTCTGATGCATAACAAGTGATTGCAAAGACCATGGCCTGTATCAGATGCACCTTAGTCTCCAGAGTGATACCATTGCTCTTTAGTACTTTGGAGAGGTCCCTAACAGCAGACTTTCCCATCGCAATACATCTTTTAGTTTCCTGTCTGCTAGTGCCAATAGTGTTGACTGTGGAGACAAACAAACTAAAGCTCTTCACCATCCATCCTGATGCTGTCAGTTGGCCCAGTGGTGAGAATCTTTTCTTGATATTGAGTCTCAATCCATATTGAAGGCTGCAGTCCTTGACCCTCTGCAACAAGCACTTCAGGTCCTCCTCATTTTCAGCAAGCAGGGTTGTGTCATCTGCATAACGCAGATTGTTGATGGATCTTCCACCAATCCTGATGCCACATTTCTCCTCAGAGAGCCCAGCCTCCTGGATAATCAGTTCTGCATACAGGTTGAAAAAGTATGGAGATAGGACACATCTTACAAGCAAAAAAAAAGCAATGCCTGGGCTCAGGAGTAATATTCCAAACCTTGGCTTTGAGCAAATGGAAAGCAGATTGAGCCAGTTGGTTTGTGATTCATTTTGCAATTTAAAGCCACTGCCCTTTCATTTCCTCTTTTGAGTGTAACTGTGGTAGGTTTGCGTCCTTCTTTTTTGATAATGAGCCAACCCACCACGAAGATTGAAGCCTGTGTCTGACTACTTGCTGGCACTAGATAACACTGGGTGCTGTGACATCATGCTCCCAGCAGTGTTAATTATCAGGATCTTAGAATAGAAACAAACAAGGATGCTTTTAATTCACCACTAGTGAACAAATGGCAGGCAAGGGCAGTGCCTTTCTTTGGAGATAAAGTTATTGAGTTACTGGCCACATACTGGAACACAGCATATATCAAAAGACTGTGCAAATGAGAAAAAGTATTTACTCCCAATTTTTTTACATACATATTTTTAAACATACAGATAAGGTGGTCAGGTTGAATAGTGGCCACCTAGGAATCTACCATTTAGCTTCTATAATTAACATCCTGTTCTATTGCTTCATTAGCTATATACCCATCTTTGCACTTTTCATCCATCCATCAACCCATGATGGTTCTGTTTAAGCACATCGCAGTGAGTTGCAGACGTCAGTACTTAACCTATAAGTGCTTCATTATGCTTCTTATTAACTAGAAGTCAATATTTGCTTACAAGATTTTTAAGGTAAAATGCACAAGTCTCAGATGCACGATTCAACCAGTTTAACAAATGTGCACACCTAGAACACTACTTAAACTTCAATGTAAAAAAAAAAAAGCAAAAATCTTCACAACTGGATTACTAGAGTATCATGATAAATTTAGAAAAGATTGATGTTTTCAAGAATTCTATTTTATTTGGAGCTAAAATCAATACCTATAGAAGCAGTGGGGGTGGGGGGTAAGGTCAAGTAATGGATTGCGTTGGGCAAATCTGCTGCCAAGGACCACCTTCATATGCTCATGAATAAGGATGTCACTTAAAAGACTAGGGTGTGCCTGCCCCAAGCCATAGTATTTTCAATTGCTTCATAAGCGTGTGAAAGTTGGATAGTGAATAGAGAGGCTAAAGAATTAATACCTTTAAGTGGTAATATTAGTGACAAATATTGAAAATACCATGCATCATTAGAAGAATGAGCAAAATTGCCTTGGAAAGTGAAGCCCAAGTGCTCTGGAGAGGCAAAGATAGTAAGACTTCTTTTCACATACATATTAGGAAAGGTCATTCCCTAAATAAGGACATCATGCTGGGAAAAGTGAAGGATTACTGAAGGAGAAGAAGATCCTCAACTAAATGGATTGATGTAGTAATTTCATTTCACGAGGATCCAAAATCAACACCCTTAGTAGCGTCAATTTAAAAAAAAATCAAAATAAATATTGCATTGACTAAATCTGCCAACAGAGACCTCTTTAAAGTGCTTCTTGTTATCGTTAGATGCTGTCGTGATAAATATGACTCATAGCAACCCTATGTAAAAGCAATCTGAACACTGTCCTATATTGTGCCACTCTTAAAATCTCTTGCACACTGAGGGAGCTCTGGTGGCCTAGTGGCAAGAAACTGTACTGCAACTGCAAAGGTACACGGTTTGAATCCACCAGATGCTCTGCCGGAAAAGGAGGGACAATTTCCTCCTGTACCTGTCAGATCTGATTTGATGGTACATGCACAAAAAATAATTTTAAAAAAATCTCTTGCACACTCAAGGCCATTGCCAAAGTAACCATGTCAACCCACTTCGTTAACAGTCTTCCTCTTTTAAGCTGTGCTTCCACCTTCCCAAGCATGATGTCCCTCTCCAATGAATATCCTCACCTAGTAACATTCCCAAAGTGTACATGATGAAACTTCCTCATCTTTGCCTCCAAAGAGCTCTCTAGTACCTTCTCCAAGACATATTTTTGTTCTTTTGACAGTCCATGGGATATTCAGCACTCTTCTCAAATAACACATTTCAAAGACATCAATCCATCTTCTGTCATCCTTAGTCATTACCCAGTCTTCAGATGCATAGCAAGTAACGGAAAAGACCTTGGCCTGAATCGGGGGGACATCAGCCCGCAACTGATGTTATTACTCTCCAAGAATTTGGAGAAGTCCCTGACTTACAGACCTTCCCAGTGCAATTCATCTCCTGACTGCTGGGACCAAGCAAGATGAAGTTCTTGACAGTCTTAATCCTTTTCACATCTGTCATGATGTTGCCTATCTGTCCAGTGGTAAGGATCATTGTTTTCTTGATGTTGCGATGTAACACATATTGAACATTTCAGTGTTTAACCTTCTGAAGCGAATGCCTCAAGTCCTCCTTACTTTCAGCAGGCAAGGTTGTGTTGTCTGCACAGGGAAGGTTATTAATGAGTCTCCCTCCAATATTGATGCTTCATTTTTCTTCATTGAGTCCAGCTTCTAAAATAATTTGCTCAGCATACAGATTAAATAGATATGCAGAAAGGATACAGCCCTAACAAACAACTTTCATAATTTTAAAATATGTAGTGTTCCCTTGCTCTGTTTGCACAACAGCTTCTTGGTCTAGGTATAGGTTTCACACAAGCATAATCGAGTGTTCTTTAAAGTGCTAAGGAGTACGACTATTTATTTAAAGACTAAGATGCATCAGACCCATGCCTTGGTATTTTCAGTTGCTTTGCATCAGAAAATTAGTTTATAAATAAAGAAGACTAAAGAAGAATTGATGCCTTTAAACTGTAGTACTGGTGAAGAATTTTTTCTAGTAAAATTTTTTATTTTAATTGTGATTTTAATGTAAGTTTACAGAGAAGTTAGATGTTTATTTATTCACTGTTGCACATTCTTACCCCACTCCTTCCTTCTCTCTCCCTCCCCCAGCTAACTTTTTAATTTTTTTTAAAATATTCATTCATTTTTTTCACAATTACCTCCCTCTCCCTTTCTCCCTAGACCTCTTTGCAATGTACCTCTTGTTTGGAGCTGTTGTGGTACATATAATGCCTAATTATATATTTCTTTTAAACAGTTCTTTCCTTCTTCTGTTCCAGTGCAGTGTTCATTATCCATCCACTCTTATCCTCTTCTCCCAAACCCTCATGTCAAACCTGTTTCATAACAGTGGTGCTTTGCAGTATTTGTTTAATGTGTCATAAACTGTCCAAAAACCAAGCAACTCTGTCTTGGAAAAAATGTAGCCAGGGTGATTCTTATTGTTGTTGTTGTTGTTAAGTGCCATCAAGTCCCTTGCGACTCATAGCGACCCTATGTACAACAGCCCTAAACTCTGCTCTGTCCGGTGCCAATCGTACTGTCTCCAATACACCAATTCTGATTACCCCAGTCACTGAATCAATCCACCTCATAGAGGGCTTTCCTCTCATGCGCTGTCTCTCCACCTTCCCAAGCATGATGTCCCTCTCCAAGGACCGGTCCCTCCTTACAACATGTCCAAAGTATGTCAGACAAAGCCTCAGAATCCTTGTCTCCAAGAAGCAGCCTGGTTTAACCCTCTCCAGGTTGAACCTGTTTGTTTTCCTAGCAGTACATGGTACCCTCAATACTCTTCTCCAGCACCACAGCTCAAAGACATCAATTCTCCTATCCTTTCTAGTCATTGTCCAACTCTCTGGCACATAACAAGTGATTATAAAGACCATGGCCTATATCAGACACACCTTAGTCTCCAGAGAGACACCATCGCTCTTCAGTACTTTTGAGAGGTCTCTAACAGCAGACTTTCCCATTGCAATACATCTTTTAGTTTCCTGGCTGCTGGTAACAAGAGTGTTGACCGTGGAGCCAAGCAAACTAAAGCTGTGAACAATCTCAATCTCTTCACCATCCATCCTGATGCTACCAATTGGTCCAGTGGTGAGAATCTTTGACTTCTTGACATTGAGCCTCAAGCCATATTGAAGGCTGCAGTCCTTGACACTCTGCAGCAGGTGCTTCAGGTCCTCCTCAGTTTCAGCAAGCAGGATTGTGTCATATGCATAACGCAGATTGTTGATAAATCGTCCACCAATCCTGACCCCACATTTCTCCTCATAGAGCCCAGCCTCCCGGATAATCTGTTCTGCATATAGGTTGAAGAGGTATGGAGATAGGATGCATCCCTGGCGTACGCCCTTCCCAATTTTGAACCATGCAGTGTTTCCTTGCTCTGCTCTGATGACAGCCTCTTGGTCCAAGTATAGGTTTCTCATTAGCACAATCAAGTGTTCTGGGATTCCCATTCTTCTCAGAGTCAGCCACAGTTTGTTATGATCCACAAAGTCAAATGCCTTTGCATAGTCAATGAAACACATATATACATTCCTCTGGTATTCCATGCTTTCAGCTAAGATCCATCTAACATTAGCTACAATATCCCTAGTACCATGACCCCTTCTAAACCTTCTAAACTGGGACTTCTGGCAGTTCTCTGCTGATGTGCTGTCCCAGTCGTTTTGGTATAATCTTCAGTAGAATGTTGCTTGCGTGTGAAATCAATGATATTGTTCTATAGTTTCCACACTCTTTTTGGTCATCCTTCTTTGGAATGGGAGCAAATATAGATCTCTTCCAGTCAGTTGGCCAAGTGGTTGTTCTCCAGATTTTTTGGCACAACTTGGTGAGCACGTCCAGGGCAGCATCTATTAACTGAAATATGTCAATTGGTATACCATCTATTCATGGGGCCTTAATTTTTGCAATTTCCTTCAAAGCAGCCTGAACTTCATCACACATAGTTTGGATGCATTGTTAAGTGGCACTAGCCCTTGAAAATAAAAGACATCATATTCAGAAAAGCAAAAGATCAAGAAAAGAGAGGAACACCTTCAAGAAAATGGGTTGACAGTAATTTAATTTCAACAACAAACTTGAGCACGGTACAAATTATAAGGATGGTGTAGGGGAGGGCAAGGTCTCCATCTGTTGTTCATAGAGTTTCCATCAACATTTGTTTAATATACAATAATATTGCAATTAGGATTCTGGATGCAAATTTTATCCTGCCAGATGCTTAGGTATCACATGAGATTACGAGGGGATGGTGTGAGAGGAGCCCGATATCTTCCTGCTATAATATCTGGTGCAAGTTCAGGGAAGCATGAGTGACAGTTGTATTGCCACACGACAAAGCATACCTCCCTAATCAGGCCTCCTAATAAGAATGCAGAGCAGACTCCACCTCGATTGCAAACTTACAGAGGACCCAGCTACAGTATCTCTGCATTCCTGAATTACAAAAACAGTGAGATAGAAAATGTATGTTGTTTTAAGCCACTGGTCATTAGTAATTATCTTGCAGAAATTAAAACCAAATACACTGAAGATACATCACAAAGATAAGCAAGTTTCAAAATTTTATATATAGTGGCATCTACTTCCTAAACAACATGCCTCTGGAAACTATGAACTTTGAGAAATGACAATAGTTACAGAAAGTCTTCAGGTCTTTTGTTCATAGGAACACTGTGAGCCATGCTCGACTTGATGGCAATCAACAACAACAACAACACAAGGGGATATTATATTGCTTTCAAAAATTCATAGGAATACTAATAATAGAGTCTACATTATCTTAATTTTTCTCTATTGCCATAGACTCAGTTTAGACTTAAGAGCAACCCTCTCTCTAGTTTCCATTATATCCAGAGGAGAGAAGACTACTCATCCTTTCCCCAAGGATCAACTGGTGAATTTCAACCACCAGAGACACATCTTTGGATTACCAGAACAATAGTCGAGACTAAATCACCAGGACTCCTTTTATTAGCTGGTAAATGTAAAGAACACGATCTGTGAGGAAATACACCAGCCAGATTACTTCTGAGAAGGATAATAGAGAGCTAGGTTTGGGAATGGGGCTTGATGAGGACCTTGGTCTCTCTTGTTCTTAATTTTTATTAGTTTATACGATAACATATTTGTGGATTACTTTAGAGTTAAAAGTTAATTTTTTAGAAATAACTTTTAAAATAGTGTCTATCTTCAGTATCTCCAGCCACATATCCGGTCATCATTGAGTCGATTCTAGTTTGGGGTGGCCCTCTGTGCATGCCATATGGATTTCAAAGGTGTGGCTTTTCAGAAGCATGTTGTGAGGTCTTTCTTCTGAGACACCTCTGTTGGATTTGAACCTACTACTTTTGGCTTAGGAATCAAAAACAACTAACATGATGACAGTAGAATCGATGCCTTTAAACTGTGGTGTTGGAGAAGAGTACTGACAACCTTATGGACTGCCAAAAGAACAACTGATCTGTCTTGAAGAAGGTTCAACAAGAGCGCTCCTCGGAGACAAAATTGATAAAGCTTTATCTCACATACTTCAGGCATGTTGCGAGGAGAGGCTATTCCTTGGAGAGGGACACCATGTTTAGGAAGGAGGAAGGATGGTGAAGGAGATAACCCTTAAGCAAGTGGACTGAAAGTAACTGCAGCAATGGGCTTAAGTGTGCCAGAGATGATGAGGATGGCACAGGATACGACAGGATTCAGATCTGTTCATAGAATCACTGTGAGTCGAATTCAACTTGATGGGCCCTAACAACAAGAAGTAAAAGAAAAAAATCATAGTTAATTTATGCAAAATTCTAATGGCTACTCATAGGCACTGGGCACAGTTCATCACTCCTTCCCCAAATTATTTCTTCCTTGCCTTTGGTCCATCACTCCTTTGGGTTCTTTTTCTGCTTAAAAGACAGTTGTTTCTCATTTTTCTTTGCCAATTCCTCTTCATCTCTGCTTTCCCTAAGCATCCCAGGACCCCAGTACTCCACCATGAGTTTATCTTTTCTTAACTATACCCAGTCATGTGATTTCACTGAGTCTTGAGTGTTTTAGGTCATGCTTAAATCCTATGGAGATGTTGGTAATTTTGTTTTAGCAAACAATTAACTTGGTTTCAGCTTCTGGTAGCCTAGTAGTAAGGAGGTACACTGCCAACACAAAGGCACTCTGTTTGAATCTACCACCTGCTCCATGGGAAAAAGATTAGCAATCTCCTCCTGTGTGATTTATTTACTCTGAAACCTCACTGGAGGGTCATCTAGGAGTTGGTGCTGATTCGACAGTACATAACAACCACAGATTCAGGTAACTTAAGGGTTTGGGGTTCCCTTGAGTTCAGGATAGGGGATAAGGGGGGGAAATTTGGAACTTACTGCCAGTTTGCTGACATTTTAGATTTTGAACTTCTTTCCAAGTCCATCTGCTACTGTTCACTTTTCACTGTCGTAAAATAGTTTGCTTCATGCAGTCTGTCTAGGTTTTATAGAAGCATTTGATGCGTGAGATACAGAGAAAATGCTTACTTCATTTTACCTGAAATTTTACCTATAATTGTAGCTTAGATCAAAATTTACCGAGCAAATAGGTTTTCCATTCAACAAGTCACATAGAATTGTTGCCATCTTCTCAACAGAAAAGCATCCTTTTCTCTACTTCCCTGGGTTCTTCAGTGCCATTGGCCCTTTCTTGTCCTGTCCTGCTTCTGAGTTTTGTCTTGGGACAAACATTGCCCTTTTGGTTATCGTTAGTTTTTCTGAAGAGTAGCTTCCTCATAAATCTTATAGTTCATTTACTGGGTTACTTTTTCTTGTTAATGCCCTCAAATTCTGTAAAGGGTGCATAAAAGAAATAACTATACAAAAAGGGGTTCTGTATTTCCAGCCAAGTCATTAAGCCATTTCCTGATGCATTGAAACATGAAAAGTCTCTATACAAAAAAAAAAAAAAGTTGAGAAATGTAGCTAGAGCATGAACATTGGAATTAGGTATTGTATTAAACAGTTCAGATTCACTCTGCCTCTCTGCGGTGAGAGATGAGCCAGCAGTCTCCTCCAGTATTTGTTGTTAATGTTGCTATGTGCCATCAAGTCACCTGTGACTCTTAGCTACACAATGGATACTAGCTCTGAGCCCTTCTCTATTCTGAGCCAATCTCATTGTCTCCAACAGACCTCCGCCCATTTCTCCAGTCATTGAGTCAATCCGTCTCATCCTGAGTCTTCCTCTCCTGTGCTTGTCCCTCCATCCTTCCAACCATGATGTTCTTCTCCAATGGCTAATCACTTCTGGCTATGTGTCCAAAGTATGTGAGATGGAGCTTCAAAATCCTAGCCTCAGGAGCTGGGCGGCCGCTGGTGAGGGGCTGAGGCGAGGGCTGCACAGCGGCTTGGGCGAGCAGGGCTGTGCGGGCTGGGGGGAGCAGCAAGAGTAGCCCCCTCTTCATGGTGGGGGCAACTTCGAGGGGCTACTGGAGGATCTAGGCCTTGGCTGCATGGGTGGTAAAATACCTCCTGCTACTCATAAAGCTAAATCAGAAGAAAATGCCAAGGAACAAAAACCGGATTGCAAGAAGCCAGAGGAAGACTTAAAGACAGATGAGCCATCAAGTGAGGAAAGTGATCTAGAAATTGATAATGAAGATGTGATTGAACCAGACACTGATGCCCCTCAGGAAATGGGAGATGAAAATGTAGAGATAATGGAAGAGATGATGGATGAGGCCAATGAGAAGAAAGTGGCTGCCATTGATGCCCTAAATGAAGGTGAGCTGCAGAAAGCCATTGACTTATTCACAGATGCCATCAACAAACTGAATCCTCGCTTAGCCATTCTGTATGCCAAGAGAGCCAGTGTCTTCATCAAATTACAGAAGCCAAATGCTGCCATTCGAGACTGTGACAGAGCCATTGAATTTAATCCCGATTTAGCTCAGCAGTAAAAGTGGTGTGAGAAAGCACACAGACTTCTGGGTCATTGGGAAGAAGCAGCACATGATCTTGCCCTTGCTTGTAAACTGGACTATGATGAAGATGCTAGTGACATGCTGAAAGAAGTTCAACCACGGGCCCAGAAAATTGCAGAACATCGGAGAAAGCATGAAAGAAAACGTGAAGAGCGAGAGATCAAAGAGAGGATAGAGAGAGTTAAGAAGGCTCGGGAAGAACATGAAGGTGCCCAGAGGGAGGAAGAAGCCAGGCGACAATCAGGAGCTCAATATGGTGCTTTTCCAGGTGGCTTTCCTGGAGGAATGCCTGGAAATTTTCCAGGAGGAATGCCTGGAATGGGAGGGGCCATGCCTGGAATGGCAGGAATGCCTTGCCTCAATGAGATTCTTAGTGACCCAGAGGTTCTTGCAGCCATGCAGGATCCAGAAGTTATGATGGCCTTCCAGGATGTGGCCCAGAATCCAGCAAATGTGTCAAAATATCAGAGTAATCCCAAGGTTATGAATCTCATCAGTAAATTGTCATCCGAATTTGGAGGTCAAGCATAATGTCCTTTGACAAATAAAACCCTTGCTGATGGAAAAGCAACCTAATCACTCAATGGATGTTGCAATAATACAAACCAGGGTATCTCTGATTCCATCAAGAAAGCTGGGTGCTTTGAAAATCATCCCAAATGCAGCCGAGATACTTCACAGTGGTTTGTCATTAGGCTATTCATTCAGATGTTTTCCTATTAGGAATTATAAACTTTGAACATTTTTTAAACCTTAATAGTATCTGAAACAAATTAAAAGGTATTTTAATTCCTTAAAAAAAAAAAAATCCTAGCCTCCAGGGAATAGCTTGGTTTCACCCTCTCCAGGACAGACCTGTTGTTCTCCTGGCAGTCCACGCATGCTCAGAAACCCAATGAAGGGTAGTCATTGAATCAGTACTAACTAGATGGCAGTGAATTTGGTTAGAGTTTACATCTGAATCAGGATTTCATAGAATAGAAAACTGGTTACTACAATCCTCACTGAGTGTAAATTGCCCAGCATACATAATCAAGTAGGGGGGGAAAATGGAAGCATCTTTTTCCTTTTAGAATTTAGTATCAGAAAAAAGGTTGCCTTTAGGTCTGTGGTAATTATGCAACTTGCATTTTTCTTTGTTTAGACTGACAGAAGCCTCCCAGCAATGTGTGATGCCCAATCAGTATATTTATCTGTGGAACTGATATTTCCTTCCATTCTACATAAGATTTCATTTCAATTGCCAAACTTTCTAATGTGCATTTTATAGTAAAATATTTTAAATTTCTTTTGGGCATAAATAGAACATAGACATAAAAACTAGTATATACTGTGCCATTTCTTATGGGATTACTACTACATGATATATGTTCCTTTGTTGACAGCTTCTAGTTAAGTCTTGAAAAAATAAGTCACTTCAAACCCAAAAACATTTGGTCATAGTGTAGTCATATCTTATAACTGAAATTTGTATCTCACAATTAGGGCTAGCATTTCTGATCTTGAAACCCCTGGCATTGCTCCTAGATATGATCCACTTTTAAAACATTTAGTCCAAGCTGATGAGAACATATGAAAAATATTTCTCAAACCAAATGTGATGATAATGTAATAGGTCATAAGGTCTGCCTTCTTTGAATGGTGTTAATGTATTCATCATTGTTAATAATATGTCTTTATTTCTTTTTTAAAAAAGTTTTGCTTTTATTTTATTCATTGTTGAACATTTTCTCTCCCTCCTCCCTCTCCCTCCACAAACCCACCCATCAATGCACCACTTGTTCCAGACTGTTCTCATGCATATAATGCATAATCATATATTCCTTTTGGACATTTCTCTCCCTCATCTGTTCTAATTCAGTGTTCATTATCTATCTGCTCTCTTCCCATTCTCTCCCAGACCCTTGAATATCTGTTATTTTATAACAGACATGGTGTTATGAAGTATTTGTCCTTTTGTGACTGATATATTTTACTTAGTATAATATCCTTAAGGCTCCCCCATATTGTGTAATGTTTTACTATTTCATTGTTTTTCAGTGCTGTGTAGTATTCTATTGTGTGGATATACCATAGTTCTTCTATCCATTCATTTTTTGATGGGCACCACTTGGATTGCTATTGTGAATAACACAGAAATAAACATGGATATGCATACATCTGTTTGAGTCATAGCTCTGGTTTCTTTAGGCATATTCCCAGTAATGGAATTACTAGGTCATGTGGTGTTTCTATTTCAAATCTCTCTACAATCTCATTAGCATTTGTTGTTTACTGTCCTGCCTGTCGAACTTTGTTATTGTTGCTGGGGTGAGATGATATCTCATAGTCATTTTTTTTCCCATCTCTCTTAGAGCTAGGGATTTTGAACATTTCTTCATGTGTTTGTTTGCCATCTGAGTGTCTTCTTTGGTGAAGTGTCTGTTCATACCCTTTGCCCATTTCATGATTGGATTGTTAACCTTTTTTCTTGTTCATGTTCTGGTATACTCTATAAATTTTAGCTGTAAGTCCCTTATTAGATATGTCATTGCCAAATATTTTGTCCCAGTCTGTGGGTTTCGTTTTTACCTTGTTGGAGAAGTATTTTGGTTTTGGTTTTGTTGGGGGTTTTTTGTTCTTTTCACTTTTTTAAAATGAGATTTTAATGAAAGTTTATAGAGAAAGTTTATAGAGACCTTGGATTTCCATTCATTCCTTGTACATTTTCCTCCCTGCCCACCTCTCCCCCAGTTCACATTTTTCTTTGAAAAAAAAAATTCTTTCATTGTTATACAATCCCCCCGAAGTTTTTTTATGTGAATAGGGATTCAATTCTTAGAAAGTCACATTCATCTATTTCGTTCTGTCCTCTTGTAAAAGTACGTCTTTCTTCAGTAAACTGTGGAAATTTACTTACACTTTCTTCTATATTTCGCTTTCCAAGTCTAAAGAAATTCACAGAAGCACATATTATACTGTTGTTATTATTGTGAGGTGCCTAAATGACCTTTATGTAGCATGGATGTGGTTATTTTAAATAATAAAGCAAATCATGCTTCTGATGAAAGCTTGCTTTCTTTTTTTTTTTTTTTCAATTTCCCTTCAGAGGAGCTATTTTTAAGTAGGCTCGATATCTTCAGCTTGATTTATGCCAGTATTATATTGTTTTAAATAGTTGTTCAATTGTGTTGTGAGGCCAATTGTTAAGTTTGTAAGCCTAAGCTCACCTTTCATTGAGT
This sequence comes from Elephantulus edwardii, assembly GCF_000299155.1. Classification (NCBI taxonomy): domain Eukaryota; kingdom Metazoa; phylum Chordata; class Mammalia; order Macroscelidea; family Macroscelididae; genus Elephantulus; species Elephantulus edwardii. The sequence goes on along the minus strand of NW_006399781.1, from coordinate 274,806 downwards.
CAGACAACATCTTTATTGACTGCTATTTCCCAAACCTTCCTCCCAAGTTATTCAATTCAGGACAGTGCCACTGTTTTGCTTGTGCACAGAGCTTCCTGAATTTGAGGCAAAACTTTGGGTTGTTTTGTGGTTTTTTTTTAAGTGATAGGCCAGTGCCAGCCTGCTCAGTTCTTTCCCTTTGGATTTAGCTGTGTTTATGCTTTGTCACACCAGGGGAAACAGGCTTGAAACCTTTTTCTCTCTCCCTAAGAACTCCTCTTCAATTTCAGTAGGAACCCTGTAACGCTCGTGGCAGGTGATGCTGACAATATCCTTGGTTTCTCTTTATTTTCTGTTTGTTGGGTTTTTTCTGTCTTGTTTAGCTGGATGATATAAACAGATTTTCAGCAAATGTTGACTGGCTGGGAATGGACAAGTTACTTGAAGAGTTCAACAGATTAATACCAGGATCATAAAAAGGGGAACAATGAAAAAATAAGCAGGGAAATGCCCACCTCAGGGTTCAGATAAATAAACATAGGATTATTTTAGGACCTTAAACAGAATGGCTTACAGAACATAGAAAATTAGTGGAAAGCAGCCAGGACAGCCCCACATCCCAGTTACCAACCCTATTGTCTGCCCCTCAGCCCTCCAGGCCCCTTGGGGTTGGAGTTTCCCAGCCTTGTTACAATCTGTCTATCCCAGGAATTTTCTCATAAGCTGTTCTTCACTGTCTTCCTATTTTCTAAAAGTTTTGGCTTAAATGTCGTTTCCTTATCCCTAAGATCAAGTCACCTTTTTTCGGTCTGCTGTGCAGCTAAAGCAACAGTGGGAAGAAAGCAGGCTTGACGTTTAGTAACTTCATTTTCAAGATGAGCATTGAAGATAACATGGTGGAGGCATAGGTCACTTGGACAGTCTACCCCAAATCATACAACTAGTGAGTGACAAAACTGGAGAAAATGAATCTTCTGTCACTACAGCCCACTGGCTTCAGTCTGTTTTGACTCATAGTAATTCTCCACTGGGTTTTTCAAATCTGTAAATCTTTATGCGAGGAGACTGCCCATAATTCTCCCACAGACCAGGTGGTGGATTCAAACTGCTGACCTTTCAGGACCAAACTGAAAGGCTCTGGCCCATAATGTGGATGTTTACAGATGCTATCAAGTCAGCTCCAACTCATAGTGACCCTATGAACAACAGACATGAATGAACCTTGCCCTATCTTACACCATCCATACCCTCTAATATGCTTGAACTCATTATTATAGTGTGTCTATCCATCTTGTTGAAGGTTTTCCTTTTCCTCTAAACCTCCACCTTTCCAAACAAAATGTCGTTTTCCAAGACTGGTCCCTCTTGTCAACATGCTTAAAAGTTGTGAGAAACAATTGCACTATCCATGCCTCTAAGGAACACCTTGGTTGCACTTTCTCTAAGACAGACTTGTTTGTTCTTTTGGCAGTCCATGGAATATTAAGTACTATCTCCAAGATCAAAATTCAAAGACATTTATTCTTCTTCTGCCATCCTTAGTGACTGTCCAACTTTCAGATTAGTACAAATCAATTGAAAATATCATGGATTGAATAGTGTGTACCTTAGTCTTCAAACTGACATCACTGTTCCCCAGAAATTTGGAGAGGGCCCTAATATTGGACTTGCTACTCAGAGTATTCATTGTGAATCCAAGTAAGATGAAGTCATTGACAATTTCAATATTTTCTCCATCTATCATGATGCTGCTTATTGGCCCAATGGTGAAGATTTTTGTCTTTTTTATGTTGAAGGCTGTAGTGTTGTGTTTTTTTTTTATCTTCTGCAGCAAGTGTTTCAAGTCCTCTTCACATTTAGCAAATCAGGTTGTATGATCTGCATATTAAAGGTTGCTAGTTGCCATCAAATGGATTCTGGGTGGTAGAGACCTCATATATACAGAGTAGAACTGCTCCTCATAGGATTCATAGGATTTTCAAGGCTGTGACCTTTTAGATACAGATTTTCAGGACCATCTTCTGAGGCACCTCTGAATGGACTCACACTGACAAATTTCCAGCTAATGCTATTGTTGTTGACGTTAGTGCCATCAAGTCAAGTACAGCCCCTAGTGACCCTATGAACAACAGACCCAAACCCAGCCCTATCCTGTGCCGTCCTCATCATTTCTGATACACTTGAGCTCATTGCTGCAGTCACTGTGTCAATACATCTTATTGGGGGTCTTCCTCTCTTTCTCTGGCCTTCTATCCTTCCAAGCATGGTATCCCTTTCCAGGGAATAGCCTTTCCAAGCAACATGTCCAAAGTATGAAACACAGAACTTTGTCATCTTTGGCTCCAAGAAGAACTCTAGCTGCATTTTTCCAAGACACATTTGGTTTTGTTCTTTTGACAGTCCCTGGGACACTCAGTACTCTTCTCTAGCACAATAACTCAAAGGCATCTGTCTAGAGAGCCAAAAATGGGTCATAGGGGGAACAGGGACATGAAATGGCCAGAGGGAGTGAGCCTCTCTCTGCCACAGAGCAGAAAGCAGATAAAGAGCCCATAGCCCAGGCACATGGTGCCTCTAGAGTCACATCAGCAGCAAGAAGTTTATTTATTTGTTGTGGTCTGAAAGTTGTGGTACCAAGAATGTGGTTTATTAGGGAAATTAGCTGCAGAGTAGGGAAGGCAAAGAATATCTGACAACACAAGTCCAGGTCTAGTCCTTTAGTCCAAGACACAATTCCTCAAATAGTCCAAGCTCTGGTTTCAGTTCAGCAGTCAAATCCAAATCATCTAACAAGGTTTGTCTCAGAGAAGTTATAAGTCAGCTTCTCTTTCAATTACCCAACAAGAACAGCAAAAATCTTTAACCTTTAATAAAAAGCCTTTATCCCAGGGCTCCTCTGCATACACCTTTCTACATATTTCTTACAGCAATGCCACAGTCTCTTCACCACCATCATCAGAGTCTCACCACCAACATCTTGCTCTCAAAAGGATCTTGCTCCAGTCTCCCTCAAGTCTTGCCAGTCACAAGCCTGGATCGGGAAGCATTCTCCCTCTCATATCTGAGTCCCACAACTCTTAATTATTTGCAAGACTGTGGGTCTGCAGTTAAGATAGCTGGACACTAGAGGGGGCTTAATGCAATGGCTTTAAAAAGACAATTTTTAGACTAACACTACATTAATTCTTCTATCATCATTATTCATTGTCCAGCTCTCAGTTGTGCAGCAGGAGATTGAAAAGATCATGGCCTGAATCAGGTGCACCTTAGTCTTCAAATTGACAGTATTGCTCATAAGTGTTTGGGAGAGGTCCCTGACTGCAGACTTGTCCAACGCAATACATCTCCTAGTCTTCTGACTGCTGGTGTCAAGCATCCCTGCCAGCTTTAGTTAATACTCCACGCTTAAACCTTTCTGTCACCTAGGCACTCAGTTATTCTTAGCAATGCTTCCTAAATAAGGTCCTCTTATACAATTTACTGCCTTTGAAAACCCGCTGGAGAGTCACTTATGAGTAAGTTCCAAGTGTATGGTCCATAGGGACAAAATAAGATATCATCCATGTATAACTGAAATACAAGTCTTCAAAAAAGATTAATTGCTGTTGTTATCAGGTACTATCTATCAAACAATAATAGTAGAAAAGATTTCAAGAGTTAAATTACTAAAACCTTAATTGTGATTTTAAAAATTATATTGTTTAACACATCTAACAGCATTATGTGCAAAAGGACAATGAAATGATGGAGTTACTAGAAGGGGGAAAAGTATTCTTCTCAGCACTGGGCAAAACATTAGCAGGTAATCAGGTAGAGACACAATAATTGGTCTCAATTCACCTGGAGCAATATAGAAAGAAAGAAAGTCTGGAATAGGTGGAAGATTTGAAATGTGTGGTAAATTATTACTATGAAGTAATGCCTCCCTTGCTCTTAAACTAGAAGAACTTGTTCTGGTGAAAAATTCCATAGAAGAATCTTGGTCTAAAGGGAGAAAATTCAGAACAGAATTCCAAAATCTAATGGACACCATTTCCAAAGTACTGAAGAGCAATGATGTCACTCTGGAGACTAAGATGCACCTGACACAGGCCATGCATGGTCTTTGCAATCACTTGCTATTCATCAGAGAGCTGGACAATGACCAGGGAAGATAGAAGGAGAATTGATGCCTTTGAGCTGTGGTGCTAGAGAAGAGTATTGAATATGCCATGGACTGCTAAGAAAACGAATAGGTTCATTCTGGAGAGGATTAAACCAGGCTGCTCCTTGGAGGCAAGGATTTGGAAGCTTCATCTGACATACTTTGGACATGTTGTAAGGAGGGACCAGTCCTTGGAGAAGGCTGTCATGCTTGGGAGGATGGAGGGACAGTGCAGGAGGGGAAGACCTTCTATGAGGTGTATTGATTCAGTGACTGGGATAATTGGAGTAGGTTTGTCTGAGACAGTAAGATTGGCACAAGATAGAGCAGGTTTTAGGGCTGTTGTACGTGAGGTCGCTATGAGTCACAGGCAACTCACCACACATAACAACAACAACAACAACAATGGATTCCATATGTAGATGAGCACTTGAACTACTGTCCTGAAATAATCTTTAAAATTTAAATAAAAAAATATACCCTGAAGTATATTTAAAGCCAAACAATAATAACTCCTCCTAACTAGTAAACAAATGAGGAATATTCTCTTTTTACTATTCTCTTGAATATTATTTTCATTTATTAATTATCTGCATGGAGTTTAACTGACAACAGTAACTCAAAAGATTGTTGTTGTTGTTGTTGTTGTTAGGTGCCGTCGAGTTGTTAAAGACTCAGCGACCCTATGAATGGAAGACCTGAGCACTGTTCATAGAGTTTCCGGAGGCAAGACATTTCGGAAGTGGATGCTACTCCTGCTTCCAAGCTTGTTCTAATAGGGGAGTGCCACCAAACACTGTCCACCACGGGTAACCATTAACACATGTGACACAGCAGTGTCACAGTGTTTAGCATCATAGCAATCAAGAGTTACCTCTGTACAGCAATGCACAGACCAGCGCTATACCACCTAGAAGAATGTTTCACAGAAAAACAATGTGAATCAAGCCTGAGGGCTGCAGATTAAAATCACCCACCTTGGGCTTGGTAGCATAACTTTCTGTCCACTAGGCCAAAGTAGCTCTCTCTAGGTTGTCATTGTTATTGTTGTTAGGGGCTATTGAGTCATAGACAACACATAGAGACCCTATGAGTGGAAGACCTGAGCACTGTTCATAGAGTTCCAGAGGCAAGTAATTTCAGAAGTGGATGTGACTCCTGCTTCCAAGCTTGTTTTAACTGGGAAGCTCCACCAAACCCTTTCCACCATGGGTAACCATTATCACTTTTGGCACATCAGTGTCACAGTGTTTAGCATCATAGCAATCATGAGTTACCTCGGTACAGCAATGCACAGACCAGAGCTATACCACCTAGAAGAATGTTTCACAAAAAAACCCAAAAACAAATAAAACAAACCCAACGTGAACCAGGCCTGAGGGCTGCAGATTAAAATCATCCACCTTGGGCTTCGCAGCAAAACTTTCTGTCCACTAGGCCAACGTAGCTCTCTCTAGGTTGTTGTTGATAGGAAGATTGTTGTTGTTGTTGTTGTTATGTGCCGTCGAGTTGCTTGTGACTCATAGAGACCCTATGTACAACAGCCCTAAACCGTGCTCTATCCTGTGCCAATCGCATTGCCTCTGACACACCCATTCCGATTATCCCAGTCACTGAATCAATTCACCTCATAGAGGGCCTTCCCTTCCTGCACTGTCCCTCCACCCTCCCAACTCTCTGATGCATAACAAGTGATTGCGAAGACCATAGCCTCTATCAGACGCACCGTAGTCTCCAGAGAGACATCATTGCTCTTCAGTACTTTGGAGAGGTCCCTAACAGCAGACTTTCCCATGACAATGCGCCTTTTAATTTCCTGGCTACTGGTGCCAAGAGTGTTGACTGTGGAGCCAAGCAAACTAAAGCTGTGTACAATCTCAAT
>NW_006399781.1:265564-266816 GCF_000299155.1 Elephantulus edwardii | reverse complement strand
ATGTGAAATCAATGATATTGTTCTGTAGTTTCCACACTCTGTTGGATCACCCTTCTTTGGAATGGGAACAAATATAGATCTCTTTCAGTCAGTTGGCCAAGTGGTTGTTCTCCAGATTTCTTGGCACAACTTGGTGAGCACATCCAGGGCAGCATCTGTTAGCTGAAATACATCATATTAGGGAAGTCAAAAGGCAAGTTGGATGCAAGATACAATCACTCAGGACAGCTTCCAAAATGTGCTCACAGGTATCTTAGCGTTCAGCCTCACACTTTAGGAAAGTGTTACAAAGCTTTTAGTCTAGCCAATTAATACTCTCCCTCACTCCTAGTTCTCCAACAAACTTGGACAGTGGCTCTTAGCTCCGGTTCCATGGAGGAGCAGTTCCAAGATCAGCTCTGTCTCATGTCTGGTCTCTGGTTCTCTGGTTTGGTGGCTGCTTTTCTGTCGTAAGTTTGTCTGGTGCAAGAATCTCTGGCCCTAACAAACACATGAAGAAATGCTCAAAAATAACTGGCAATATTAGAGATGCAAGTCAAAATCACAATGAGATACCATGTTACTCCAGTAGCAGTGGCAAAGTATAACAAGAAAGCAAGTAATAAATGTTGGAGAGGATGTGGCAAGATAGAAACTCTTATACATTGTTGGTGGGATTGTAAAATGGTGCAACCATTCTGGAAGGCAGTTTGACGATGCCTCAAAATGCTGAACTTAGAAATTCCATGTGACCCAGCTATTCCACTGCTTGGAATATACCTTGAGAGAGTGAGAACTGAGGCACTAATGGAGACTTGTACACCAGTGTTCATAGCAGCATTATTCACCATTGCAAGAACATGGAAACAGCCCAAATGTCCAACTATAATCAAATGGATTGATAAATTATGGAGCATTCGCAAAACAGAATACTATGCAGAATGCAGGAGCATATTGTAAATAGCTAAAATAACTTGAGAGGAACTGGAGAGCATTATGCTAAGTGAACTAACTCAGTCCCATGAAGACAAATACTGTATAAGGCCATTACTGTAGAATAAGTATGAGTATCCAAGGGAGGGGGGCGTGAGGAGGAGAACAGACGGATAAGGATGGATATTGGGAGAAGCGTTAATTAATCATAGGGTCTCACAATGTGATGGGGTGTGTGTGAAGGAAATGGGAAAGATTTGGTGTAAAAATTGAAGTATATAAACCTTGTACATAAACCAGTATAAAATGAACATTAAATAAATAAAAAGTTTTTTAAAAA
>NW_006399781.1:255045-264390 GCF_000299155.1 Elephantulus edwardii | reverse complement strand
GGTAAAGCCAGAATGTTCCCTCGAGTCAAGGATTCTGAAGCTTCGTCTGACATACTTCGGGCATGTTGCAAGGAGGGACTGGTCCTTGGAGAGGGACATCATGTTTGGCAGAGTGGAGGGGCAGCAAAGGAGAGGAAGACCCTCGATGAGATGGATTGATTCTGGGACTGGAGTGGTGGGAATAAATGCTTTTGAGACGGCGAGTTTGGCACGGGACAGAACGGCGTTTAGGGCTCTTGTACATAAGGTCACTATGAGTCACAAGTGACTCGATGGCACATAACAACAACAACAACAACAACACATAACCCTAGAGATATCTTTGATAATGTCAGATGGATCTTGGTTAAAGGAAGAGAATACCAGAAAATTTTTTATAGTGTTTTCTTGATTATGCAAAAGCATTTGACTGTGTAGCTCACAATAAATTATTGATAACATTGAGAAGAGTGGGGAAACCAGAACATTTAATTGTGCTTATGTTGAACCTGTATGTGAGCCAAGAGGCAGTTGTTCAAACAGAACAAGAGAACACTACATTTTAAAACCAGGTTAAGTATGTGTCATGATTGTGTCCTTTTTTTTCCATATCTATTCAATATGTGTGCTGAACAAATAATTCAATAAGTTGGACTATATTGACAAGAATGTGGCATCAGGCTTGGAGGAAGACTCAACAACCTGTGTTATACAATGACACATCCTGACTTCAGAAATGAAGACGACTTGAAGCACATACTGATAAAGATCAAAGAATACAGCCTTCAATATGGATTACAAATCCTCAAAATGAGACTAGTTAGTATCAGGATTATCAGTAATAGGATAGTTAGTATCAAATAGAAAGTATCAGGGTAAATGGAGAAAAGACTGAAGTTGTCAAGGATTCCATTTTACGTGGATCCACAATCAACACTCATGGAAGCTAAAGAAAAAGAAGAAGAAAAACAACTTGTAACTGACCTTCCATTGGGTTTCTGAGTCTGTAGATCCTATAGGAGGACTCCGTCCATCTTTTTCCTGAGGAGCTGCTGGTAGATTCCAGTGGCCAGAGAGCACAGCCTTTGGGTTTGCATCATGACTCTCTGCAGACTACATCATCCCTACCCATCAAAGCAGGCAAATCTTCCATCAATGACCCTTTCTGAATGCTGAGAAACAAAGATATCTGTTTAAAGACTAATGGGCACCTGAATCAAGTCGTGGTATTTACAATTGCATCAGAAGCATGTGAAAGTTGGACAACAAAGGAGGAATAAAGGAGAATTTGTTTCCTAATTGTAATCTTGGTGAAAATAGAGAGGCTGGGCACTTGGGGCATCATAGCCAATGTCAGACAGATCTTGGCTGAAAGCAGAGAGTACCAGAATAACGTCTATCTGTGTTTCATTGACTATGTAAAGGCATTTGGCTGTGTGGATCACAACAAACTGTGGCTAATCAATCACAACAAACCGTGGCTAATCATGAAAAGAATGGGAATCCCAGAACACTAACTGCGCTCATGCAAAACCTGTACTTTGACCAAGAAGTGTCATCAGAACAGAGAAAGGAAACACTGCATGATTCAGAATCGGGGAAGAATTTTGTCAGGGAGGCATCCTGTCTCCATACCTTTTCAATCTAAATGTGAAACAGATCATTTGGGAGTTTGGACTTTCAGTGTGGCATCAGGATAGGAAGAAGATGCATCAGCAACCTCCATTGTGTATATGATACAACCTTGCTGAAACAGAGGAGGGCCTGAAGTGTTTGCTGCAGAAGGTCAAGGACTGCAGTCTTAACTATGGATTGAAGCTCAACATAAAAAAAAATAAAAAAAAAAAACCCAACAAAGATTCTCACCAATAGGCCAATTGGCAGCAGCATGATAAATGGAATGGAAATGGAGATTATTAATAATTTTAGCTTGCTCAGGTCCACAGTCAACACCCTTGGCATCAGCAGTCAGGAACTCAAAAGACAAATTGCATTAAGAAAATTGGGGATCTCTCCAAAGTGCTAATGAGCAACTATGTCAATCAGTCTGGAAACTAAGGTGAGCCTGTTCCAGGCCATGGTCTTCACAATTACTTGCTATGCATCAGAGAGCTGGACAATGGCTAAGGATGACAGGAGAAGAATCGATGCCTTTGAGTTGTAGTGCTGGAGATGAGTATTGAACATCCCATGGACTGCCAAGATAACTAACCGATCTGTCCTGGAGAGGGTGAAACCAGGCTGCTCCTTGGAAGCAAGGATTTTGAATCTCTGTCTCACATACTTTGGACATGTTGCAAGGAGGGACCAGTCCTTGGAAATGGACATCATTCTTGGACAAGTGGAAGGACAGTGTAAGATAGGAAGACCCCAATGAGAAGGATTGACACAGTCACTGGGGCAATAGGGGTACACGTGTTGGAGATAGTGAGACTGGCTCAGGATAAGACAGGGTTCAGAGCTGTTGTGTATAGGGTCACTGTAAGTCGCATATAACAACAATCGGAACAACATGAACTGCCAAAACAATAAATAAATCTGTGTTGGAGAAGCGCAGCCAGAACCCATCTTGAAGGCAAAGATGGTGCTGAGGTTTTGTCTCACATACTTTGGGCTTGTCACCAGAAATAGTCAGTATTTGGAAAGAGATATGTTTGAAAGAAGGCTAGAGAGGAATACTCCAGACAAGACGGATCACCACAGTGGGTTTAAGCACTGCTGAGAGAGGTGTGAGGATGGAACAAGATTAGGCAAGGTTTTGATCAACTGTTCCCAGGGTCACTATCAGCTGTGGCAAACTTGAGGACACCTAACAGTGTGATAACTGTGTGATAGATGAAGAAAGGATTGAAGCTGTCAATTATTTCATCCTGCTTGGATCAATAATGAACACCCTTGGTACCAGCAGTCAGGAAATCAGTAGACATATTGCATTGGACAAGTGTGCTGTCAGGGACCTCTCCAAAATGCTGAGGAGCAATGGTCTAAGTTTGAAGACTAAGGTGTGTCTGATTCAGGCCACGGTCTTCTCAATCACCTGCTACTCATTTGAGAGCTGGACGATGAATAAAGATGACAGAAGAAATATTAATGTCATTGAGTTGTAGTCCTGGAAAGGAATACTGAATATTCCATGGACTGTCAAAGAACAAAAAGATACGACTTGGAAAAAGTGAAATCAGAATGCTCCTTAGAGGCAAAGATGACAAAGCTTCATCTCTCATACTTTGAACATGTAGCTAGATGAGGCTATTCCTGGGAAATGGTGCTTGGCAAGATAGAGGGTCAGTGAAGGAAAGATCCCCAACAAGATAGATTGACAATATTAGTTTAACCATGAGCTCTAGTGTGTTAGAAATGATGTGGATTATACAAGAGAGGGCAAGGTTTAAGGCTGGCTGTTTGTAGGGTGCAATGAGTCGTACTCGACTTGATGGCACCTAACAACAACAATAACAGCATAAACCTCATTTCCAAGAAATGTTTTGAACTGGTTTTTATATCCTATTAGAACTCTAGTGGCCTAGTAGGTAGGGAATAGAACTGCCAACTTAAAGATAGGCATTTTGAAGCCACCTCTTGCCTCACCAGAGGAAGATGGACAATCTTCTCCCATGTGTGTTACAACCTCTGAAGAACTGCTAGAGGTTCAGTGAGGTCAGTTTTGAGTCAACAGCCCTGACTGAGTGAATCCTTCCATGTGGCGTGACCCACAGGGAATTCCACAGCTAAAGCAAAGGCAGGGCCTCTATGGCAGTTCCAATATACCTGTTAGCTCTGGGGGAAAATGGGATTTACAGTCTCCAAAAATCCCATAGAGGGCCGACTCTGACTCAGTTCTGACTCCAAGGCATGACTGGTTGACTGCTTTCACTAATTAACTAACAAATTGAACAAAATCTTCTCATTCTATTTGTATGAATCATTTTTAAATATAGACTATTTTTCAGGCAAGATTTAGGCTTACAGAAAAACCAAGCAAGAGGAGTAGAGATTATTGTCATATTCCCCTTTTCCCTGGCACACACTTGCTCCTATTATTAACATTGTGCCTACAATGTGGTACATTTGTATAATAGATAAACTGACAACAATATATTATCAGTAACTAAAGCTCATAGTTTACATGATGGTTCACCCCTTTCATTGTATTGTCCCATATCAAGCAAATATATTTTGGAGAAATTGCAGCCAGAGTACTCCTTGGAGGCATGTTGCGAAGAGGAGTTATGTCTTGGAGAAGAACATGATGCTTGGAAAGGTGGAAGACCCACGAAAGAGAAGAAGACCCTCAGCCAGGTGGATTGACACAGTGAGTGCTGCAATGGGCTCTAGAGTGTCAGGAAGTGTGAGGTTGGCACAGGATAGAACAGGGTTCAGATTTGTTTTTCATAGGGGTACTAAGGGTCATACTCTACTTGATGGCACTGAACAACAACCACATATGTTTTGACAAATGCATAATATCGTGTGTCCGCTAGCAGAATGACAGGCACTGTCCTAAAAAAGCCCTGTGGCCTTTCTATGAAGATGGTGCCAAAAGTGGAGACGAAAGCTCCTGCTCCTCCCAAAACTGAAGCCAAAGCAAAGGCATTATGAACCAAGAAGCAGGCAGTCCTGAAGGGCATCCACAGCCACACACACAAAAAAAGATCTGCTTGTCACCCTCCTTCTGGCGGCCTAAGACACTAAGACTCCAAAGGCAGCCCAAATACCCCCAGAAGAGTGCCCCAGGAGAAACAAGCTTGACCACTATGCCATCATCAAATTTCCCCTGATCACTGAGTCAGCCATGAAGAAGACAGAAGAAAACAACATACTTATGTTCATTGTGGATGTCAAGGCCAATAAGCACCAAATTAAACAAGCTGTAAAGAAGCTCTATAACAGTGAAGTGACTAAGGTCAACAGTTTGATTAGGCCTGATGGAGAGAAGAAGGCCTATGCTTGACTTGCTCCTGATTGTGATACTTTGGATGAGTCCAGCTGGCTAATCCTAAATACAAATTTTTCTCACCAGGAAAAAGAAAACAAGGCCCTGTGTCCTAGCAATTCTCCCTCCATTGACTCCTGGAAAACACTGATCTGCCTTTTCCAGAATGTCATACAGCACAATCCTGGGTTTGGGTTACTGGAAAATGCTTTCTAAATATTCAGAGATCAAAGCACTGAGAGCATATACCTACGGTCAACAAATGAAGTTGAACTAAAAGAGTTCAAAGATCCTTCTTCCTTTCAGCTCTTGTTGCTGTTGTTAGGTGCTATGGAGTTGGTTCCACCTCACAGCAGAACAACAGAATCTCTATGTACAACAGAATGAAAAACGGCCTGCTTCTGTGCCACCCCCACATCACTGCTGTGTTTGAGCCCATTGTCACAGTCATTGTGTTAATGTATCTAGTTCAAGGTCTATTTCTTTTTTACTGACTCTCCACAGAGAAAGAATTCTAAAATCCTTTCAGCTCTAAGTGCTGCAATTTTAAGAGACTAAAAAAGACTGTGAGAAGAAGTAGAGAATGATAACTCAAAACTATTTCAAGTATGTGGATAGTTATTATCTTAGTTATCCAGCGAGCGCTGCTATAACAGAAACACCACAAATGGATGGCTTTAACAAGCCAAAATGGACTCTCCCACAGTTTGAGAGGCTAGGAGTCTGCATTCAGGGCATTAATTCTTGTTGTTGTTATTATTAACAAGTTATCGAGTGAACTCCCACTCACAATGACCTTAGGTACAAAAAAATGATACATTGCCTGATTCTGTATCAATCTCACATTCTCCACTGTACTTCAGATCATTGCAGTCACTGTGCTGATCCATCTCATTGAGGAGCTAGAGGAAGACTTGCTTCCTCTTTCAGCTGTGGGAGAAAGTACTTGTCTCCTTTCAACATCTCGGGGCCTGTTGTTTGTTAGAGATCTCTAAGTGACTTGGCATCTATATTCCCCTAGGTCTAGGAGGTTCTTACCTCAGGGACCCTTGGTGCAAGGGACAATCTACTTGCCTGGCCAAGTACCAAGCCTCTGCTCACTTGTTTCTCCTTTCATCTATTAGGAGATCAGAAGTGATGCAGCCTATGTTCCAGGCAAACTCCTCTTACACTGGATCAGAGCTAGGAGCACACCTAATCTTCTCTCACATCAGATCATATCACAGGAATGATAATATCATTGCACAACTGCCAAATCATCACTGAGAATCAAGGTCCAGACAAGCTGGCACACATTTTAGGACAGAACTATTTAAATCATGACCATTATAAAATTTAGTATATATTTAAATTTTAACTAGTTAATATTTGTAAACCTGATATTTAATAGAATTTTTTCTTCAGAAAAGGAAAAAAGTTTCATTAAGATAAAAATAGAAATAACTCATCGAAATAAACTACAAGGAGTAGCAAAAAATTATTTAAACCATTATCTCATAAAAAGTAACCCTTTTTTCAGTCTTGATCACAGTGGCTATCACGGAACATAACAACAACAACAAAATATTTATTATCACAAGAAACAATAACCTATTTGTTACAGGTATTTTTCTGCTGTGATTTTAATAATTGTTTCATCTAATAAATCCACTATATAGTTTCCCAATTAATTAAGAAGAATTAAAGTGGGCTTTTGGTTTTTAGGCTTTAATTATCAAGGAGCTTAGAGTAAATTTCGAAGATTACTAGAAAACAGTTTATAGTAAATAAATAACAAGAACTATTCCTTTTTGGACTTTCTTCCTTCTTAATTTTACTTTTAATGTTTTCTACTTATTTATAATATAGAAAGCTCCAGTGGCCAAATGGGGAAGGAGTTGCATTGTCAACCCGCATGAAGGTGGTTCAAATTCACCAGTTGCTCCATGGGAGAAAGATAGACAGTCTCCTCCTGTGTGATTTACAACTTCTAGAAACTTGTTGGGAAGGTCAGCAATGAGTTAATTCCAATTTAATACAATGAGTTTGAGTTGGCTGATTTGTAATATAAATATATTTGTAATACAGTCTATCTCAAGGATCCCTGGTGGCATAGAAATATGCTGTTAACCAGAAGGTCAGCAGTTCAAAGCCATCAGCCAGAGAAAAATAGGTCATTTCCTTCTGTAAAGATTTACAGCCTTTGGCATTGGGGTGGGGGTAAGACTGAGAAAAACTGGATGAAATATGTTTACGGCATTGAAGTCTATGGGGGAGAGAATAGTCTAAAAGTATTATATTTTAGGGCATTATTTTTATCGTAGGAGTATGCAATGAGGGTTGCAGAGTGGATTATATTTGGGGGTAGGGGGTGGGGTTTGGGGAGGTGCGGGGGGGATTGTGTACCAATGAGGGAGTTTTTCTTTTGCTTTTCAAGGAGAGGAGCAAACGGGGGGGGGGGTTGTGTGGGGAGAAGGGTGCAACAATGAATGAATGGAACTCCAAAATCTCTGAAGATGTTCATTGAAATGAAAAATAAACAACCTAAATTAAAAAAAAATATTTACAGCCTTGGAAGATAACAGAGGGTCACCAGGTGGACTGACTTAAAGGTAATGGGAATATTGTTTACCAACCCCGCTGCCATCAAGTCAATTCAGACTCGTAACAACTCAACAGGCAAAGCAGAAAGATCCATGGTGATTCTTGTCTGTAAATATGTTATGGAAGCAGATTGCCACGTTGTTCTCCTGAATTGCACCTGGTTAGTTCAAACCACTGACCTTTCGTTAGTACCTCTGTACTTAACAACTGTGTCATCGGAGTTCTTTATAATGTAAACTAAAAGTCAAACCAAACCCATTACCATCAAGTTGATTCTTACTTATAATGTCTCTATAGCAAGAAGAAGAACTGTAGGATTTCCAAGGCTGTGGTCTTTCTAAAACTAAATTGCCCTATCTTCCTCCCTTGGAGAAGTTGGTGGATTCAAACTCAGAACTTTCAGTTAAGGGTCATATTCTTGTGCCACCAGTATTACTTTCCTTATATTTGGATGAGGAGGCAGTCGTCAGAACAGAGTAAGGAAATATTGCATAGTTTAAAATCTAAGGGAGCTCTGGTGGCCTAGTGGCAAGAAGCTGCACTGAAATCCCAGAAGTACACAGTTCAAATCCACCAGATGCTCTGCTGAAGAAGGAGGGAAAATCTCCTCCTGTACCAGTCAGATCCTATTTGATGGTACACACACAAAAATAATAGTAATAAAAAAATAAAATTAAAATTAAAATCTGGAAGGGTGTACCCAGGGATGTGTCCTATCTCCATATCTTTTCAATGTATATGCAGAACAGATCATCCAGGAAGCTGGGCTCTATGAGGAGATGTGTGGCATCAGAATTAGAGAAAGTGTCATAAAAAACTTGTGTTATGCAGATAACACAACCCTGCTTGCTGAAACGCAGGAATACATGAAGCACTTGCTGCAGAAGATCAAGGACTGCAGCCTTCAATATGAATTTAAGTTCAACATCAAGAAAACAAAGATTCTCACCACTGGGTCAATTGGCAGCATCATGATAGATGGTGAAGAAATTGAGATTGTTGACAGCTTTGGTTTGCTTGGCTCCACAAGCAAAACTCTTGGTACCAGAAGCCAGTAAATTAAAAGATGAATTGCATTGGGAAAGTTGGCTGTCAGAGACCTTTCCTGAGTACTGAAGCGCAATGATGTCAATCTGGAGACTAAGGTGCACATGATTCAGGCCATAGAGTTTGCGATCACTTGCTATGCATCAGAAAGCTAGACAAGGAGGGGTTTGTGCGGGGAGAAGGGTGCAACAATGAATGAATGGAATCCCAAAATCTCTATAGATGTTCATTGAAATGAAAAATAAACAACCTAGGGTGGCCTAGAGGCAAGAAGCTGCATTGTGGCAGCGAGAGGGTGACGCAGCGCGACGGCGAGGCCGCCAGACCGGGAAACGCCGCCGCCAGACGGGGGAACGCCGCCGCCAGACGGGGGAATGCTGCGAGAGGGACCCGGAAGAGACCCAGGAAGAACAACAGCCAGCCACCTACCGCGGAACTCCAGAGGAGCAAAGACTGTGAGACCCCAGAGGAACGAAGACTACCGGACACTGTGGGACCCCCCTGCAACCCACACCTGTGTGACCCTTAGCACACAGGGTGCTGCTGCATAAACGCCCAGCAGCGCACAAGCCCCGTCCCCACCTCTTGGTGATAGTGTCCAACCCCTGCGCTCCTTGTCCCCTATTCCCTTGCTTTCCTCCCCTTCCCCCACCCCCCTTGCAGCTCCACAACCACACATCTCAACACCCACCACAGCCCTGTGACCTCAGGGCACCACCTTGGATCCAGACATCACCCGGAGCTATCAGGCGAGCTGTTGAGGAACTAACCTGGCAGGAGAAAGGCCAGTAGGATCTTATCTG
>NW_006399781.1:244490-248419 GCF_000299155.1 Elephantulus edwardii | reverse complement strand
ATATACCATGGACTGCTAGGAAAACAAAGAGGTTAATCCTAGAGAGAGTGAAATTAGGCTGCTCCTTGGGGGCAAGAATTTTGAAGCTCTGTCTGACATACTTTGAGCATGTTACAAGGTGGAGTCAGTCCTTGGAGAGGGACATCATGCTTGGGAGGTTAGAGGGACAGCACAAGAGAGGAAGACCTTGGATGAGATGGATTGACTCAGTGACTGGGCTAATGGGGTAAGTGTATCAGAGACAATAAGGTTGGCTCAAAATAGAGCAGGGTTCAGAACTGTTGCTTGTTCAGAACTGTGATTCGCAGGCGACTTGATGGTACATGACAACAACAACAATATATAATGTTGTTGAATTTATTCTGACTCATAGGAACCCTCCATGATTATCTGAGACTATAAATCTTTACAGGGAGGAAACCACCCATTCTGCAAAGCAGCTACTGGATTTGAATTGCTGAGTTCTTGGTTGTTGGCAGTACAACACATAATGTGTAATATTAACTTAGTACAAATGTACTCATATGCAAGTTCAAGCTGAAGCTGAGGAAAGTGAAATCAAGTCCACAGGAACCAAAATTTGACCTTGAGTCTATACCACCTAAATTTCAAAACCATCTCAGGGATAGGTCTAAGGCCTTGGACATTAATGAGTGAAGACCAGATGAGCCGTGGGAGGATATCATCCAGGAAGAATGCAAAAGATCATTACAAAGACAGAGGAGGAAGAAAGGGGCAAGATAGATGTCCGAAGAAACTCTGTTTCACTAGAGTGCTGAGAAGCCAAAGCAAAGGGAAGAAATCAAGATATCAAGGAACTGAACAGAAGATTCCAGAGAGCAGCGTGGGAAGACAAAGTATTACTATGAAATTTGCAAGGACCTAGAGTCAGAAAATCAAAAGGGCCAAACTCGCTGAGCATTTCTTAAGCTGAAGGAACTGAAGAAAAATTAAAACTTCAAGTTGCAATACTTAAGGATGTTTTGGGCAGAATATAAAATGACTCAAACAAGCATCAAAAGAAGATGGGAAGGCATACAGAGTCATTATACCAGAAGGAATTGGTGGACACAGAAGAATTTCATGAAACAACATATGAGCAAAGAGCCTGTGGTGATGAAGGAAGAAGTTCAAGCTGCTCTGAAAGAATTGGCAAAAACAAGGCCCCAGAAATTGATGGCATACTGATTGACATATTTCAACAAACAGACACTGCCCTGGATGTGCTCACCAAGTTATGCCAAGAAATCTGGAGGAGAGCTACCTGGCCAACTGACTGGAATAGATCTATATTTGTACCCACTCCAAAGAAAGGTGATCCAACTGAGTGTGGAATTTCTGAACAGTATCATTGATATCACATGCAAGCAAGATTCTACTGAAGGTTATCCAAAAATTACTGGAACAGCACATCAACAGAGAACTGCCTGAAGTGCAGGCTGGATTTAGAAGAGGCCATGGCACGAGGGATAGGATAGCTAATAATGTCACATGGCTCTTGCCTGAAAGCAGTGAGTAGCAGAGCAATGTCTGTCTGTGTTTCTTTGACTATGCAAAGGCCTTTGACTGTGTGGATCACAACAAACTGTGGCTCATTCTGAGAAGAACAGAAATCCCAGAACACTTAATTGTCCTTATGCCAAACCCATACTTAGACCAAAAGGAAGTCATCAGAACAGAGAAAGGAAACACTGCACGGTTCAAAATTGGGAAGGGTGTGTGTCAAGGATGTGTCCTATCTCCATATCTTTTCAATCTAACAGATTATCCAGGAGGCTGGGCTCTATGAGAAGTGTGCCATAAGGATTGGAGGAAGAATCATCAGTATCTGTGTTATGCAGATGACACAACCCTGCTTGCTGAAACTGAGGAGGACCTGAAGCACTTGCTGCAGAAGGTCAAGGGCTACAGCCTTCAATATGGGTTGAAGTTCAACATCAACAAAACAAAGATTCTCACCACTGGGCTGATTGTCAGCATCATGATAGATGGTGAAGAGACTGAGATTGTTGACAGTATCAGTTTGATTGGCTCCACAATCAACACTCTTGATACCAGCAGCCAGGAAATTAAAAGACAAATTACATTGGGAAAGTCTGCTGTCAGAGACCTCTCCAAAGTACTGAAGAACAATGATGTATGTCTAGAGATTAAGGTGTGCCTAATACAGGCCTTGGTCTTTGCAATCATTTGCTATGCATCAGAGAGCTGGACAATGACTAGGAATGATAGAAGGAGAGTTGTTGCCTTTGTGCTGGAGAAGAGTATTGAATATACCATGGACTGCTAGGAGAACAAACAAGTTCGTCCTGGAGAGGGTGAAGCCAGGCTACTCCTTGGAGGCAAGGAGTCTGAAGCTTCTTCTGACATACTTTGGGTATGTTGCAAGGCGGGGTTAGTCCTTGGTTAGGGACATCATGCTTGGGAGGGTGGAAGGACAATGCAGGAGAGGAAAACCCTTGATGAGATGGATTGATTCAGTGACTGGGGTAATGGGGATAAGTGTGTTGGAGATAATAAGATTGGTACAAGATAGAGCAGGGTTTAGGGCTGTTGTACATCCGGTCACTATGAGTCTCAGGCAATTTGACAGCACCTAACAAAAACAACCACTTCCTACTTTTAATTTTCTCAGTTCTGACTTTTTAATGTTTCTATTTTATTTTTTAAATTAATTTCTTTTTTGTTGTGAGCCCTATAATTCCGGCGTGAACAAGGGAAAAATATTCTAATCCTTTGTGAAACAAGTCAGAGAGCACACAGGAAAATAAACAAATAATAAAGGAAATAAATAACCAAAGGGAAACATTAAGTTGT
Organism: Elephantulus edwardii; assembly: GCF_000299155.1. Classification (NCBI taxonomy): domain Eukaryota; kingdom Metazoa; phylum Chordata; class Mammalia; order Macroscelidea; family Macroscelididae; genus Elephantulus; species Elephantulus edwardii. Next base: position 245,602 of record NW_006399781.1, on the reverse strand, counting down.
TCTCTGGATAGAGAGGTTATGAGCCACTGTTTTCCTGGAGGCAGGACTAAGTATATAATGGCTTTCATTCTCTGTATGTGGAAGTCATGGTTTTATTAGCATGAACCAGGGATGACCTTGCCAGACAACTAGTTCAGCCAGTTGATTATTGCTAGAAGAACTGTTTCAGGTCAAAGAACTTCTATAGCTAGCAAGATAAAGAACAGAAATTGTTTAAAAAGGCTCATTGCCTTTTAGGGAGAAGCAGCAAAAATACTGAATTCCTTAGAATTAACTTGGCATCCTGAGAGGCAGGAAGGGGGAAAACCATTCAAAAATCTAAGTAAGAGTTTTCTGTGTGTCAGATGTTACCAATATTACCTCAAAGATGAGAATTCTGAAATGATTTAGGATGATGTCTAAACTGTACTGAAATAGAAATTCTTTTTCATGTTGAGCCAGCAAAATGAAGATTAGCTAAATTATAATTCTAGACAAGGGAGGTAAAGGTTCCACCTGGCCAGAAGTGGGAAGCAACACTGTCAGCAGGGAGACAAGCCTGGGAAACCCAGCCTCTCGGTGGGTGTGGAGGATGATGATGAAATGGATGGAAGAATTTTGTCCTTTCAAGACAAGATTACAGAAAAAGAAATGCATAGTAAAGTGGACTGTGAACTTGGGAGGGGATTGTATCACAATGAAAGAATTTTTTTCTTTCTTTACAAAGAGAAAACAAACTAGAGGGAGGGGTTGGCAGGGAGGAAAATATGCAGCAATGAATGAATGGGGGGGGATTAAATGGAAAGAACATGTTGTAAAAAAAATATAGGCTGCATTAAAAATCATTAATAATAAAAAAGTACGGCGCTGGCTGAAAATCGCCTGTGACTTCATCCATAGCCACTGGTGAGAGTCAGCGCTCAGAGCCATCAGGGGCTTTAAGCTCGTTGCCCACTGCTGTGGTGTGGACAGCTGAAACCCAGGCCCCGACAGGCACCTGGGGGGAAAAAAACCCCAGACTCTGCTTCATGCTCTGCTGGAGAAGGAGGGGCAGTCTCCTGTACCAGTCAGATCCAACTTGACGGTACACACACACACACACACACACACACCACTTTTTCTTCTTCTTTTTT
>NW_006399781.1:241259-242297 GCF_000299155.1 Elephantulus edwardii | reverse complement strand
GGTGGAGAAAACAGTGCAACAATGAATGAATGAAAACCCAAAATCTCTGTAAATGTTCATTAAAACTAATAAAATTTAATTAAAAAAAAGAAATAAACAACTTGCATAAACATTTTCCTCTATGTCTGCTCTATCCTTCTATTCCTTGCTTATCTGTGCATGTCTTCTATCTCTGAGGATCAAGGGCATTACAAAAAGGCTATCTAAAGAAGGAATGTGATTTTACAGAATTTATGAAAGCACGTTTCATTAGTCTTTAAAAGATACAAATGATGAAAAATTCCTTTTGTCTTACATTGAACAAAATTTAGGCTACAATTGAAACTGCACTAAGTCTTAGAATTAATCTACTCTTAATTTTGCTTTGGAGGAATTGATTAAAGAAAATCCATTTGATCCTTAACAGATAGGATATTTTATAGGATTTTTAAAGATAATTATATATATTATATATTAATTAAATCATTCTTTTATAGAAATTGCCTCTTGTATTATGGATCTTAAAAAAAAAATTCGTTAATTAAGATACTTAATTTTGCCAGATCCTTCTTATTATTTACTTTGACAATCTTTGGGAAAGTAGGGGAAGATATGTTTATTCTTCAGGACTAACTTTATATCCTTGAACGTTATGGAATGACTACATTTACAACTTTGGTTTGCAATTAGTTTGCATTGTATTCTCTGCATGTTTCCTGTATCTATAAATCAAGTAGCAAGTGGCTGGTTGTCCAAGATGTGAAAGCCACAAGAAAGAAAAAAAAACAGTGTTAAATCAATTTAGCAGTCAATATCTACAAGGAGCCCTTGTAGCATAGTGAATGACTTATCAAACCGTGAACCAGAAGGTCAGAAGTTTGAATCCACCAGTCACGTCATGGAGAAAGATGGTCAGTCTCCTCCTGTGAAGGTCCACAGCTTCGGAAACCTACTGGGGGGGGGGTGGTTACTGAGGGTCAGAACCCACTGAACAGCAGTGCTGTTTGGAATTTTGAATGGATCTTTATAGGGAATTCTTTTTTTTTTATATAGAACAAT
>NW_006399781.1:238734-240014 GCF_000299155.1 Elephantulus edwardii | reverse complement strand
TGCATCTCTCTTAGGGCTAGGGATTTTGAGCATTTCTTCATGTGTTTGTTAGCCATCTGAATGTCGTCTTCGGTGAAGTGCCTGTTCATATCCTGTGCGGATCTTTATAGGGAACTCTAAATTGTGCTTCTTTACATAGTCTCCTGTCTGTGAACTTGAGTAATAAATGCATGCCCATCTGTATTTGATGAAAGTACTAGTTAAGTAGTGGGTAGGGGTGTGCTGTGAGATAAGGGCTGTGCAGGAGATAAATTGTTTCCCCGCTTCCTTTTGGAGGAAGCTTGGACCTTGGAAATAGACAAAGGCTGCTTCAGGATAGTCAAACTAAATTTATGGTCATTAAATAGGTCTGTTGTATCTTTCCCCCATACCTATTCAACCTGTCCACTGAGCAAATAATTCCTGAAGCTGGACTCTGTGAAGAAGAATGTGGCATCAGGATTGGAGGAAGACTCATCAACCACCTGTGTTTTGCAGATGACACTTTGCTGAAAGTGGAAAGGATATGAAACACTTGCTGAATAAGATCAAGGACTATAGCCTTCATTATGGATTACATCTTAGTATCAACAAAACAAAGGTCCTCACTACAGCACCACCAGTCAACATTAGGATAGGTGGAGAAAAGACTGCAACTGTCCATGACTTCACCTTGCTTGTATCCACAATCAACACCCTTGATATCAGTAGTCAGGAAATCAGAAATATTGCACTGTGTAAGTCCACTCTCAGCGACCTCTCCAGAACACTTAGGAGCAGTGACCCAATTTTGAAGACTAAGGTGCATAATCAAATTTAAGCTGAAGCTAAGGAAAGTGAAATCAAGCCCACTGGAATCAAAATATGACCTTGAGTCTATCCCACCTGAATTTCCGAACCATATCAAGAACAGGTTTGAGGCCTTGAATGCTAATGAGTGAAGACCAGATGGGTTATGCGAAGATATAGAGAATATCATCCAGGAAGACTGCAAAAGGTCATTGTAAAGACAGAGGAGGAAGAAAAGACCAAAATGGATGTCAGAAGATAATCTGAATGTTGCACTGGAGTTCTGAAAAGCCAAAGCAGAAGGAAGAAATCAAGACATTAAGAAGCTAAACAGGAGATTTCAAAAGGCTACGCGACAAGACAAAGTAAAGCATTACAATGAAATGTGCAAAGAGCTGGAGTCAGAAAATCAAAGAGGCTCAGCATTTCTTGGGGGTAAGGGGTGGGGTTTGGGGAGGTGCGGGGCATTGTGTACCAATGAGGGAGTTTTTCTTTTGCTTTTCAAGGAGAGG
>NW_006399781.1:230097-238061 GCF_000299155.1 Elephantulus edwardii | reverse complement strand
GCTAATGAGAAACCTATACTTGGACCAGGAGGCAGTCGTCAGAACAGAGCAAGGGAACACTGCATGGTTCAAAATTGGGAAGGGCGTACACCAGGAATGCATCCTATCGCCATACCTTTTCAACCTATATGCAGAACAGGTTATCCGGGAGGCTGGGCTCTATGAGGAGAAATGTGGCATCAGGATCAGAGAAAGAATCATCAGCAATCTGCATTATGCAGATGACACAACCTTGCTTTCTGAAACTGAAGAGGACCTTGCTGAAGAGCACTTGCTGTGGAATGTCAGGGACTGCAGTCCTCAGTATGGATTGAGACTCAATACCAAGAAAACAAAGATTCTCACCATTGGGCCGATTGGCAGCATCATAATGGATGGTGAAGAGATTGAGATTGTTCAGAGTTTTGGTTTGAGTGGGTCCGCAGTCAACACTCTTGGCACTTGCAGCCAGGAAACAAAAACAAAAAGATGTATTGTGATGGGAAAGTATGCAGTTAGAGACCTTTCTAAAGAGCCAAAGTGCAAAGATGTCAGTCTGGAGACTAAGGTGTGCCTGATACATGCCATGGTCTTTGCAGTCACTTGCTATGCATTGAAGAGCTGGACAATGATTAGTGATGATAGAAGGAGAATTAATGCTTTTGAGCTGTGATGTTGGAGAAGAGTATTGAATATACCATGGAATATACCATGGACTGCTAGGAAAACAAACAGGTTTTTTCCTGGAGAGTGTAAAGCCAGGTTGCTCCTTGGAGGCAAAGATTCTGAAGCTTCGTCTGACATACTTTGGACATGTTGCAAGGAGGAACCAGTCCTTGGAGAGGGACGTCATGCTTGGGCAGGTGGAGGGACAGGAAGGGAAGACCCTCGATGAGATGGATTGATTCAGTGACTGAGGTAATGGGGGCAGGTGTGTCAGAGATGGTAAGATTGGCACAGGATAGGGCAGATTTTAGGGATGTTTCATATACGGTCACTATGAGTCTCAGGCAACTTGATGGCACATAACAAAAACAACAACAAGGTGCACCTGACAGGCTATGGTCTTCTCAGTTACCCGCTATGCATCAGAGAGCTGGACAGTGAATAAGGATGACAGAAGGAGAATTGATGCCTTTGAATTTTGATATTGAAAAGGAGTGCTAAATATCCCATGGACTGCCAAAAGAACAAATAAATATGTCTTGGGGAAAGTACAGCCAGGGTGCTCCTTGGAATCAAAGATGCTGAAGCTTCATCTTTTAAACTTTGGACATTGTAGCTACGCAAGGTTATTCCTTGGAAAGGGATGTCATGGTTGGAATGATGAAAGGTTAGCAAAGGAGAGAAAGGAAGACTCTCAACAAGATGGATTGACATGGTGACTTCAGCAATGTGTTCTAGTGTGTCAGAGTCAATAAGGATGGCACAGGCCAGGGCAGGGTTCAGGTTAGCTGTTCATAGAGTTGTTATAGGTTGTATTCAATTTGATGGTACCTAACAACAACAACAAGTAATAAATAATAGGCAGCTCTGGTGGTCTAGTGGTATGGAGCTATGCTGTCATTCAAAAGGCACATTGTAAATCCACCAGCTGCTCTGTGGGACATGGGCAATCTCTTCCCATGCAATTTTGACTTCTGCTGGCTCAGTGCTGATGAACTGTGATATCAATGTGAAGGCACGTGGTGCAAATTCACCAGCTTATCCACAGGAAAAAGATGGGCAATATCTTCCCATGTGATTTACTGTCTCTGATAACATACCGGAGGGTCAGCTGAGTCAGTCCCAACTTGATAGCAAATGAACTGGAGTTGAAACTCATGATGGCCATCTACTGAGTTTCTGAGGTTATAAATCTTTGTGGGAGAAGACTGCCTTCCTCTCTTGAAGTGGCTAGTGGATTCAAACCACTAACCTTTTGGATAGTAGTCTAAGAGGTAATGCACTACACTCTCAGTTTAAGGGTAGAAGGAAATTTAGAGGCAACAAAGACTAAAGAGAATATGGGAAAATGTTCAGAAATACATAGCTCTAAGTTGTGAGAAGTACACAAATGCTTGCTACAGAAGGCCAAACACTGCACCGTTCAGTATGGAAATCAAAGTTAGCAGCATTTCAAAGTCCCTTGCTACTGAACCAATAAGGCAATATCATGATGGATAGAGAAAATATTAAAACTCTCAGCAACTTTGTCCTACTTGATACACACAAGCATACACTTGGTACCAGCAGTCAGGAGATCAGGAGATGTCTTGAACTGGTAAAGTCTGTAGTTAGGGGTCTTTCCAAATTATTGAGGAGCAATGATATCAGTTTGTGGACTAAGCTGTGCCTGATCCAGGCCATGATCTTTTCAGTAACCTTGCTATGCATCTAAGGGCTAGACAATGAATAAAGATGACAGAAGAACTGATGCATTTAAAATGTGGTGTCGAAGAAGAGTGCTGACTATCTCATGAACTGCCAAAAGAACAAACGTATGTCTTGGAAAAAGTGCAGACAGAGTGCTCCCTGGAGGGAAAGATGACAAAGCTTTGTCTCACACACTTTGAGCATGCTGCTAGGAGAGATAATCCCTTGGAGAGGGCTATCATGCTTAGAAAGGTGGGGGGAAGGCAGACGAAGACTCTCAACCAGGTGGATTGACACAGTGACTGTGGCAATGGCCTCCAGTGTGTCGAAGATTGTGAAGATGGCACAGGACAGGATAGGGTTAAGATCTGTTGTTATGAATCATACTCGACTCAATGGCACCTAACAGCAACAAGTTGTTATTAGGGAGTTTTGATGGCGTAGTGGTAAGAAGTACTGCAATCCTGAAGGCATGCTGTTCCAATCCACCAGTTCCACAGGAGAAGGTATGCAACAACACAGAAGGCTGTGCAACAATAATTTCTTATTAAGGAGCTCTGGTGGCTAGTGGGCAAAGAGTTGCACTGCCAACCCAAAGGCAGGTAGTTCAAATCCACCAACTGTTCCAGAGGAGAAAAACGGGCAAATCTCCAAGTGATTTACAGATTGTAAAAGCCCGCTGGAGGATCAGCTACAAATCAGTTTTGACTCTACAGCAATGACTGTGTGAGTGAAGTTGTTAATGCTGTTATCACAAGAGAATATCTGAGTTCTGCTACAAGATAAATTTGATGCCTTTAAGGAAGTTGAATTCATTACTTAGGCTTCTGTAGGAAAAGATCACAAATGGGCCACTCGAAAGAATAGAGATTTACTGCCTCATCTTCTGGGGATTCTCTGTCATTGCTGTCAAGTCAGAGCCAACTCATAGCTGACCCTCTACTCTGTTTCCAAGGCATGGGAAGAGACTGCCCATCATTCTTGCATGGAGCTGATGGTGGATTGGACCTCCCAGAGTAGTGCAGCCTTTGGGTTAGGACTGCAATTCCCTGCATACTACACCACACTTAATTTAGTGTTGAGGTTAGCAAAATCATACTCTCTCTGTTCGACCTAGGGGTGGCGCTCCCTTGTTTCTGTCAGTTTCTAGGCAACCAGAAAAATTGGACATTCCTTAGGATATCTTGCCTTTTAAATGGACCTTGCATAGAGTATTTCCACTGTGTAATTATTTTGTGTCTCTGTTCTTCTCTTTCATAAGACACTATTTTAATAATGTCTTCATAGAAAGACCGTATTTATTTCCTCAAAGTTACACTTTCAGGCACAAAGATCAGAATTTCAACCTATCTTCCTAGAAGACACAATTCAATCCATAATCCAAGTAATGTACATTGTAGCCACTAATCATTCCTTTTGTAAAATGAAGGGGTGACCAACATATTTTATAGACTTCCTTTTTTGTCTAAAATGATGTAATTCTTTAACCTAATAAGATACGCTGTTTCCAGTGGATGCAGGAATGCTTAAGGATCCTTGAAAATGAATATTTGAAATAATATGTAGCTGTCTATTTGAGTATTTTGTCTAATGTCGTTACATGTCGTCCAGTTAAGTAACACTCATGGCGACTTACGAACAACAGATCTGAAGGCTGTCCTATCCTGTGCCATCCTTATCGGCTCCAACATACTTGAGCCCATTGCTATAGTCACCGTATCAGTCTAGCTCATTGAGGATCTTCTTCTCTTTCACTGCCTTCCATCTTTCCAAGCATGATGTTCCTTTTCCAAAGAAAAGCCTTTCCTAACAAAATTCCCAAAACATGTGAGATGAAACTTTATCATCTTTGCCTCCAAAAAGCATTCTGGCTACACCCTTCCAAGACAGTTCATTGGATGTTCAGCACTCTTCTGCAACACCACATTTTAAAGGCATCAGTTCTTCTGTCATCTTTATTCATTGTCCAGCATAGCAAATGATTGAAAAGACCATGACCTGGTTCATATGCACCTTAGTCTTCAAACTGACACCACTGCTCTTGAACCTTGGCAGAAGATTTTTCCAATGCAATGTCTTTTGCTTCCACTACCACCACCTCCATAAGTCTTTTGATTATTTGACTGCTGAAGCCAAGTGTATTTTTTTTTCTAACAAGTGCTCCTATACCTTTTACCTTTAAGCATTTCTCCTACATTTATTAAAGGCTCATAGGGTGCCTTTGCATGGATTCAGAAAAGGCTCTTGCAATAGTTTGGATTTTTTAATTTATTTTATTTATTTGTTTTGTTTTTTAACTTAGGTGTTCCTTATGACAGACTGAGAAACCAAACTACCCCTCTTCTGGACTTTTGAGACTATATCACCCCTCAGCTGTGTGCTCTCATACAGAAAAAAAAAATCTGTCACCACCACAGTCCCCTCCTTATGTGGTGGCTCCATGGCAAGTGATCTCATTTGGTTATCTTCATTTTCAGCATCTACACAAAAAAAACATTAAAATGCCCTGTATGAAAACAAACTGAATACTAGATTTCAGGGGCAGAAAGAAAATGTGTTCTCTTGAGCACCTGGATGTACAGAAAGGGAGCTAAGAATTACAACTATTTATGAGCAATCGTTGTTGTTATTATGTACCTGCAAGGTAGCTGACCCTCCCATGGACTTTCAGAAGCTGTGACTAGCACAAGAAGAGACTGCCCATCTTTCTGCCTTGGAGCAGCTGGTGGGTTTGAACCCCATGCTTTGGGGTTGGCAGCTCCGGTCTTTACAAATAGACCACCAGAGCACCTTTGTGAACACAAAGCAATCACTATGAACATCAGCTTACCTTGAGCCTGCATGACTTTTCAATTAGTGGCCAAGTACCTAACCAGTGTGTTACCAGGGGTCCTTAGCCGAGGACAGCTGCAATTGTATACTGGTTTTAATGATTTCTTGCAGAATTTAAGTTTCTGTGTGATTGGAAACCTGCAAAGGTGTGAATTATCTATTTGTAATTTGGTTGCCTTTCCCCCTCTCCTCCCTATAAAGCCTTGAATAGGACAATGATAAGAACAATCACTGGGGATAAGAGAAGCCATTAGCAAGCACTGCAGTGCAGAGGCCAATGGAATCCTCTGAGTCACAGCCATGATGTTCATTATGCACGATGGAGAACTAGGAAAATCATCACAAGATCATTATCGTTGGCAGTTCAATTTGTCACTGCCGAAAGTGTGACTGCCAAAGGACCATAATTGTAATTCCTACATAATTGCTGCTTTCAAAGGTTACAGGACTGGAATTGGGGTTTTAGCTACCTGGCTGCTTGGTTCGTGATGGTCAGAGAATGACTCATAAGCATATGACCCTGAGTCACAGCCACAGGTGGTTGGTTACAAGACAATAGTAGGACCCTGACTTTCACTGTAATTAAATTACATTGATTGGCTGCTTTCCCTAAGTCATGAGAGTTCTGGTGGCTTAGTGGTAGGAAGTCGTGCTGCCAACTCAAAGATACATTGTTTGAATCCATCAGTTTTTCCCAAAAGATGGGAAATCTCTTCCTACGTTGATTTACCGCCTCTGAAAACCTGCTGGAGGATCGATCAGCTACAAGTCATTCCAACTTAATGGCACACAATGATATTAAGGACTAAAACAAAACAATTCCACCAAAACAAACCTTCAAACTTATTGCCAACTTGTCAGAACTGACTCATAGCTGATCGTTGGCTTTCTGAGGCTGTAGATAGTCAAGGGAGGAGATTGCCCATTTTTCTCCCATAGAACTGTTGGTGGATTCGAACTGCCAGAGAACTTGATTGGATGTAAAATGAAGCATAGAGAAGCCTTTTGGTTAGCAGAGCCACTCCCTACAGTCTGGACCACCAGAGTTCCTCTTTCAGGATAACATTGATTTTGAGCTGCATTCTTCCCAAGAACAAGCTGTCCCTTGGTTGAGTTTGACTGGACGAGCACATACAAGATGACGAGGATGGCGCAGGATAGGGCAAGACTCCAGATCTGTTGTTCAGAGGGTTGCTCAGCATCATAACCAACTTGCTGGTACCTAACAGTAACATTTGTCATTTCTGCATTGGTGATAACAGCTAACAGTGCTTACAGTGAGGCCGGGCAAATGAGGAAACTGAGGACCAGGAAGTCACCCCAACACCCTGGGCTGAGTCAGAGTATAGACTTGAGTCACTTGGCGACGGAGGGTCATTCCCACCACATACTGCATTGTCTTTCTGATCAGTGAGGCCTGTCCCTTTAGCAACTTGCCAGGAGAGGCAGTCAGGCTGTGAGCTTTGTTTTGCTTTATTTTGTTAGTTGTGTTTTTTTAAAAAATTCCACCATCAAGCAGATGTCATTTCGTAGAAAAGGAGGCTTAATTTCCCAAATCAAGGCTGTCTTCACTGAATCGCACATGTAGAAACTTAGTGAATTGGTGTATGTTTTGCTGTGCATATTCTCAACAACAACAAAATAATTGTTTTTTTTTAAGGCTATCTTTCTGCCCTCAGTCTCCTTGCCCTTTAATCATTTAAGCTGAACAGAATAATTGCCTGTATCTATAATAATTCAATGTGATGGGCAAAGGGTGAAACAAATGCACTCTTGAATAGAAAATGTAACTAAATGGTTACCGTATTTTTCTGCAAATTATGTGACCCAGTAAATAACATATAGGCACCGGGAAATATACAAGAGTGTTGTGCTGCTTGCAAAATCCATATATTTGCATTATTTTTGCAAAAGTACAGTACACCTGCACACTTGATATGGCAAAGTAAACTACACAAATATAATAGACTAGGATTTCTTGTCAAACATCTGTGAGTGACTCTGTGTAAACCAGAGGAAATTAAGTTTTCAAATTAGAGAAACAGAAGATGCTGTGAACTGCTGCTCAATAGTCAGTGCACATTTTAAAAATATAAAGACACTGAAGCAGTGAAAGAAGTCCTGTTTCAACGTTGTTTCACGAAGAAACATAGTGGAAAAAATATAAAGAATCCCTGTGTTTTAACTTCACCATTTTCTGTTGCAATTTATAATTATTCCAAACATTTTTTAAAATAGGCATTTTAAACTCTTCAGTATGAGAAGTGAACTTTCAACCTTAGAAGAATTATTGAATTTCACATAAGAATAGGAGAAGTGTTGATAGTCAGAGCTTTGTCATTCTAAAAAAGACTATTTGTTTTCCATGGAGGACCCATTCTTTCCAATTAGTTCAGTAAGTACAAAGAAGTGCTAGAATGTTGCATCAAAAATATGCTTCCTTTTCTAGCCCAAAACTTGAAGAAGTAGACAAGCTGTTGTTATTAGTAGGGTTTATCAGGGAAAAGCAACTCTATATGGGTTTATCTTTTAAAATGACTTTGCTAATCATTTGCCTTTCACTTCATGGCTGAATGCTAATGAGGAAAATTAAACCAAATCCAAAGCAACCAAAATATGACTTTGAGTCTATCCCACCTGAATTTCAGAACCATCTCAGGAACAAGTTTGAGGCCTTGAACACTAATGATCAAAGACCAGATGAGTTGTGGGAGGATATCAAGGGTATCATCCAGGAAGAGTGCAAACGATCATTGCAAAGATAGAAGAGGAAGCGAAGACCAAAATGGATGTCAGAA
>NW_006399781.1:214993-228347 GCF_000299155.1 Elephantulus edwardii | reverse complement strand
GACAGAGCAGAGTTTAGGGCTGTTGTACATAAGGTCGTTATGAGTCGCAAGCGACTCAACGGCACATAACAACAACAACAATGATGTGAATGAGGTGAATAGTACTTTTGGGTGGAAACATACAAGCAAGGTGTATAGACAACTAATGAAGGTCAGTCTTACCATCCTGCCAGGGCAAATTAGACAAGATCGCAATGGAAGATGGGAATTTCATCACCAGTCAGAAAGAAGCAGAGAATGTAGTGATCTGGGTACACAAAGATTACTTCTTAAGGAAACAGATTGAGATTGAGACACTTAAGAGGCAGTGGAGAACCAGAGATCAATGTGAGACAGAGCTGATGAACACTGCTGCCTCACAGACCAGAGCCGGAGTAGAGGGGTAGTCCTTCGCCCTAGCTTGCTGGAGGACTGAGGCGGGGGTGGGGGACATGTCATAATTAGCGGGACTAAGAGAGCTTTGTAATACTGACCTGCAGTTTAGAGGCAGAGGCCAAGGACCTGTGAGCATGCTTGAGAAGCTATCCTGACTAGAGAATTGCACCCTATTTACAATCTGAACTGTAACCTGTTTACTCCCCTATTCAATCCCATATTTGTGAGTATTGTCTGTGACTGTGAGTTCTGTATAGCCATTGCACTGATTAGCAGACTCAGTAGCAAGGCGAAGAGGGTAAGAGACCCAACAGAACAGCAGTGAGAGCCCTGGGGTGATGAGCTGGTGTGTGAGAATGGGTAGATTAAGGTGCAGGAGAGTGAGATGTCTGATCTCATAGGAATTGGTTTTGTGTTATGGATGTTGTTGGTGGAGTTAATGGAGGTCAGACTCGGCCACCTGCACTCCTTTTGTAATATATTTTGTTGTTACTTGTATTTTCCCCCTCATGATAGAAATACATGCTCATTATATAAAGTTGGCAAATACTGAAAATCACAAAGAAATCTATTAAAATTACTCACCAGTAATACCTACTGTTGATATTATTGCTGCTTTTCAATTTTTTTCCCTCTCTGTAAGTTTTTTTTAATATATATGTAAAATTAAAACCCCACTCTGCTTTTATTTGGCCAGTTTACTTTTACATTTGACATTCTGTGAGGGTGTGTTGTTTTATTTTGTTTTTACCAAATAGAGAATAAGGTTGCCATGACTGCCTATTATTCCATTATAGAAACTATCAGCATCCAGCTAATCAGCCATTATTGTTGAATATCTGGCTTGTTTGCAAGGTTTTGTTAATATAAATAAAGGCATAAAAAATTTTCACTCATTAGCATTTGTGTGTCTCGTTGAGTAATTAAGATAAAGTCTTAGAAGTAATATCACTTGGTCAAAGAGTTTTCTAGTTCCTAATATGTATTATCAAGTTGTGTAGAAGATATATGGACCATATATCTGACAGAATTTGAAATTCTGTAGCAGTGGTGTTTCTGTCTTGCCTCTTCAAAGTCTATTTCCATCAGTCTGCTTTGTTTCCTCACCTCTTCCGTATGAGACTAATACCAACCAAGTCCAGAAAATAAGCTTTAGTTGATAAGAAGCAGAGTTTCTAATTGTAGATAGTCACCCCTTGGTCTGAGTACAGTGAAGGTAGAAAACATGCCATCACATCCACCACCATTTTGTCAACATATTAATAATAAACATATTTATCATTTTCAGAACCATACTAGCTAGCCCAAATTGTTTCTAGACACTCAAAACTAAAATTAAAAAAAAAAAAAAGTCTAACACTGTCAAGTCAGAACTGACTCATAGCTGACCCTCCAGAAGGTTTTCAGAGGCTGCAAACTGTGTGGAAGGAGATTGCCTATCTTTCCCCTGGAGCATCTGGTGAATCCAAATCACCCACCTTAGCACTGTCAGCAGAACTCTTTATCCACTAGGCCACCAGAGCTCCCCTCCTGAACTCTGTTGTTGCTTTTATCGGGCGTCAAGTCAGAACTAACTCATAGCTGAGCCTCCAGCAAGTTTTTGGAGGTTGTATAAATCACACAAGGGGAAATTGCCCATTTTTCTCTTAAAGGACAGTTGGTGGATTTGAACCACCCGCCCTCAGGTTAGCAGCACAACTCCTTACCACTAGGTAACCAGAGCGCTCCTGGACACTAAAGGAGAACCCCAAATAACTAACCTTATAGTGGAGAGAGAGAGAGAGGAAAACATGAGTTTCTTATTAATGACTTTAGAACCCTGTTGGAAAGAACCTATTCATCAATGCTTGTCAAATTTTAGAGGGCTCCGATGGCCTAGATAGACTGTGGACATTTTTGTCCCTAACCTCCCTGGCAGTTTAAATAGTCATTGGCTCTGGGACTGAAAGATGGGTTGTCTCTTTCTCTGTGATTTACAACCTCAGGAATCCAGTGATGTGCGAGCTGAGTCAGTTGTGACTCAATAACAACATGTTTGAGTTTTTGTCAAGCTATAATGTGCTTTTGAATGCTGAACAAGATATTTTTCTTAAATGTGTAACTGTACTTTGTTGTGTTGATCATAGTATGTACCAAATGTGCAATTTATATGCATGATTTATGTCTATTAACTTCTTTTTTTATTGTGATTTGGAGAAAAGTTTGCAAAGCATTTGAAGTAAAATTTATCAATCAATAAAAAGATACACATTTTGTTCTGTAATATTGATTACAATACCTAGTGTCCGATCATCCCTTCATTCCATATTGTATTTTCTTTCACTCATATTAATGAGTATTTGTTAATTTTCTGGTCAATTAAATTTCATTTGTTAGCTTAATTAATTTTCCACTCATCTCCTCCCTTAGCTGGTAACAATACTAGTATGATTCTTTCTGAGTGCAAAGCGAGCCTGGGTGGTCTAGTGGGTAAGAAGTTGAACTAATTAAAGGCATTTGGTTCAAATCTATCAGCTGTCCAGGGGAAGGGAGACAGGCAACCTTCTCTCATGTAGTACAGTCTTTAAAGGCCTGCCGGAAGGTCAGTTATGATTCTATTTCAATTCCATGACAATGACTGATGAATTGTTATAAATCTTCCTTTAGATTTTTTTGTTTGTTTAACATATTGTTGTTGGGTTTTTGTTTTTATACTGATTTATTTACAAAGTTCAAATACATTCTTTTTCACACTAGGTCTTTGCCATTTATTTCACCCCCCCAATCAAAGTATGTGCCCCTACAATTAGCCCCAGCCTCCAGCCCATCCTCACCCCTCCGCTGCCACCCTCCTCCCCTTGGATCTTCATACTCATTTTACAATAATGATCTATAGTATTTGACCTTTGGGGACTCATCTTAATGCTCTCCAGTCCCTTCCAAGTTAGGTAATAATTTATAAAATCATTGCTTCTGCGTGCTGCGTAGTATTCCATTGTGTGAATGTGCCATAATTTCTCAATCCATTTGATTGTGGTTGGACATCTGGGCCATTTCCATGTTCTTCCAGTGGTGAATACACTGTTCTGAATGTTGGTGTACAAGTTTTCATTTGAGCCTCTCATTTTCTTGGGTACATCTGGTACCAGCAGCCAGGAAATTAAAAGACAAATTGCACTGGAAAACAATTCTTTCAGAGACCTCTCCAGAGTACTAAAGAGCAACAAAGTCAGTCTGGAGATGTGCTTGATTCAGGCCATAGTCTTTGCAATTACTTGCTATGCATCAGAAAGGTGGACAATGTCTAGGAATGATAGAAAAATTGATGCCTTTGAGCCATGGTGCTGGAGAAGAGTACTGAATATGCCATGAACTGCTAGGAGAACAAACAAGTTCATCCTATAGAAGGTGAGACTGGGCTGCTTCTTGGAGGCAAGGATCCTGAAGCTTCGTCTGACATACTTTGGATATGTTGCAAGGGAGGACCAGTCCTTGGAAAGGCATGTTATGCTAGAGAGGGTGGAGGGACAGTGTAAGAGAAGAAGACCCTCAATGAATTGATTAATTCAGTGACTGGGGTAATGGATGTAGGTGTGTTAGAGACAACAAGATTGGCACAGGATAGAGCAGGAGTTAGGGCTATTGTACATAGGGTCACTATGAGTCACAGGCAGCTCGACAGCACATAACAGCAACAACAACAACAACACATTCCTAGCAGTGGAATAGCTGGGTCATATGGAATTTCTATGTTCAGCTTTTTGAGGAAGCACCAAACTGCTTTCCAGACTGGTTGTACCATTTTACAATCCCACCAACATTGTATAAGAGTTCCTATCTCTCCACAGCCTCTCCAATCTTTATTACTTGCTATCTTATTAAACAGTGCCACTGTTACTGGAGTGAGGTAGTATCTCATTGTGGTTTTGATTTGCATTTCTCTTATTGCCAGTGATTTGGAGCATTTTTTCATGTGTCTGTTGGCTATTCGAATATTTTCTTCTGTGAAAATACTTTCCATGTCTTTTGCCCATTAGTAATTGGGTTATCAGTCTTTCTCTCATGGATGTCCTATAGGATTCTGTAAACTTTCACTATGAGACTCCTTTTAGCTTTTTATAGTTGTGGTCTTACACAATATTTGTTCTTTTTTTACTGGCTTATTTCACTTAGTACAATGTCCTCTAGATTCATTCACGTCATGTAATGTTTCACAAATCATTGTTTTTCAGTGTTGCATAGTACCTCATTGTGCAAACACACTATAGTTTCTCCATTCATTCGTTCATTCATTCATTCATCAATGATCACTTCAGTTGTTTCCAATTCTTGGCTATTGTGAACAATGCTGCAATAAACATGGATGTGAATGTCCATTCCCTTAGTTTACAGGGAAGACACTAAAATCCAAAAAGAATAAGCAATTCTGAAGTCATGTAGTTGGAACAAGACAAGAATCTAGGTGTAGGTTATGTTTTCCAGTCTTAACAACAAAATGGTTAGATTATATTTTCCAGTCTTAATAGCAAAATTGTGACTTGGTCATTGTTGTAATTTAAACTGAATAGATACTTCCTCCCACCCCACACCATTTCAAATCCCAGGGTAAACCAAGATGGGGTAATATCATGATAGTGGTAGGGTAGACCCTTGGTAAAAGCCTGGAGGAGTGCCCACAGAAGTCTCTTCTAAGTACAAAGCAACAAGTTAATGCAATGAAAAAGCCTTGATGACGTGGTGTAGAATGTACTGATGTGCTAACCAAAAAGATAGAAGTTCGAATCCATCAGTCACTCTACAGGAGAAAGATGGACAGTCTTCCTGTAAAGATTTACAGTCTCAGAAAGCTGATGGAAGATGCATATGAGTTGGAATCAACGCAACAGCAGTGGGTTTGATTTATTCTTTTTAATGGAATAAAAAGGATCCCTGGTGACACAATGGTTAAAGCGTTCAGTTACTAGTGCAAACTTGGCATGATGGCTAACCCACCAGGCACTCCATGAAATGTACAGACTCAGAACTCATATGAACAGCTTTTCTCTGTTCTAGAGGATAAGTGTAACTTAGCATTGACTCAATGACAGGTGTTTTATTTTGGGTGTTTTGCTTAATTGTTTGGTTGAAGGACTGAAAATTACCATAAAGGTAATGACTATAGGTCCCAGGAAGGACTGCCTGAATTCTAGTAATTCTGTGCTTATGGAAATTTGTATCTTATTGGTCTTAAGTGTTAGCTACAGTTCTTTACTATTTAGTAACATTTCCCTCCTAAGGGATAATTTGGCCCTTAGAAAGATTATGAGTTTTGTTGTTGTTGTTGATAGATGCTGTCGAGTATGACTCATAGCAATTCTATGAACAAAAGATCTGAACCCTATCCTGCGCCATCTTCACACTTCCTGACACACAAAAGCCCATTACAGCAGTCACCGTGTCAATCCACCTGGTTGAAGGTGTTCCTCTTCTTCGCCGATCCTCCACTCTTCCCAGCATCATGTCCTTCTCCAAGGAATAGCTCCTCCTAGCAACATGCCCAAAATATGTGAGGCAAAGCCTCATCACTCTTCCTCCAAAGGGCACTCTGGCTGCACCCTCTCCAAGACATAGCTGTTTGTTCTCTTGACCATCCATGAGATGTTCAGTGCTTCTTCTCCAACACCACACCTCAAAGGCATCAGTTCTTTTCCTGTCATCCTTATTCATTGTCCAGCTGTCAAAGATCTCAGCACAACTTACCTCTTTAGTTTCTTCATTTGTAGCAGGAGTAAAATGAAGCTTATCTTATAAGGCTGCCAGGGGTCCTGATGTTCCAGTGGTTAAGCATGTGACTGACATATCCAAAACTACCACCAGCTGTTTCCTGAACCATGGCCATCTGCTTCTGTAAATATTGTTGTCATTATTAAGTGCCTTTGCGTTGAATATAATTGATAGTGATCCTGTGAACACCAGCTCTGAATTCTGTCCTATCCTGTACTATCCTCATCATCCTCAACATACTTGAGCTTATTGTTACAGTCACTGTCTCACTTCAACTTGTTGAGGATCTTCCTCTCTTTCACTGACGCTCCACCTTTCTAATAATGATGTCTCTTTCCAAGGAATGTTGTTATTGATGTTGTTGTTATGTGCCATCGAGTCATTTGCAACTCATAACGACCCTATGTACAACAGCCCTAAACGCTGCTCTATCCTGAACCAATTGCATTGTCTCTGACACACCCATCCTGATTACCCCAGTCACTGAATCAATCGACCTCATAGAGGGTCTTCCCCTCTTGCGCCGTCCCTCCACGCTCCCAAGCATGATGTCCCTCTCCAAGGACCTGTCCCTCCTTGCAACATGTCCAAAGTATGTCAGATGAAGCCCCAGAATCCTTGCCTCCAAGGAGTTGCTTGGTTTAATCCTCTCCAGGATGAATCTGTTTTCTTAGCAGTCCGTGATACACTCAATACTCTTCTCCAGCACCACAGCTCAAAGGCATCAATTCTCCTCCTGTCCTCCCTAGTCATTGTCCAGCTCTCTGATGCATAACAAGTGATTGCAAAGACCATGGCATGTATCAGGCGCACCTTAGTCTCCAGAGAGACACCGTTGCTCTTGAGTACTTTAGAGAGGTCCCTAACAGCAGACTTTCTCATTGCAATATGTTTTTTTATTTCCTGGCTGCTGGTGCCAAGAGTGTTGACCATGGAGCCAAGCAAACGAAAGCTGTGAACAATCTCAATCTCTTCGCCATCCATCCTGATGCTACCAATTGGTCCAGTGGTGAGAATCTTTGTCTTCTTGACATTGAGCCTCAGTCCATACTGAAGGCTGCACTCCTTGACCCTCTGCAGCAAGTACATGAGGTCCTCCTCAGTTTCAGCAAGCAGGGGTGTGTCATCTGCATAACACAGATTGTTAATAGATCTTCCACCAATCCTGATGCCACAATTCTCCTCATAGAGCCCAGCCTCTTGGATAATCTGCTCTGCATACAGGTTGAAAAGGTATGGAGACAGGACACATCCCTGGTGTACACCCTTCCCAATATTGAACCATGCAGTGTTACCCGGCTCTGTTCTGACAACTGCCTCTTGGTCCAAGTATAGGTTTCGCATTAGCAGAGCCCCTCATAAAAATGTGCCCAAAGTATGGGAGGTGAAGCTTCATCATCTTTGCATGCAAGAAGGACTCTGCACTTTCTCCAAGACCTATCTGTTCTTTTAGCAGTTCATGGGATATCCAGCACTCTTCTCCAATACCACAACTCAAGAGAATTCTTCTTCTATCACCCTTATTCATTGTCTAGCTCTCAGATTCATAGTAGGTGATTGAAAAGACAATGACATGGATCCGGCACACCTTAGTCTTTAAACTGATATCATTGCTCTTCAGGACTTTGGAGAGGTCCCTGATAGCAGACTTTCTCAATGCAATACATCTCCAAATCTCCTGACTGTTGGTACCTAGGATATTAATTGTGGGTCCAAGCAAGATGTAATCATTGACAATTTCAACCTTTTCTCCTTCATAATGCTGCCTTTTGGCCCAGTAATGAGAATTTTTTGTTTCTTTGATGTTGCTATCTAATTCATAATAAAGCCTGCAGTACTTAATTCTCTGCAGCAAGAACCTCAAGTTTTCCTTGCCTTTAGCAAGCAAGATTGTGTTTCCAGAATATTAGATCCTAAAACTCATAGGGAGCTCTGGTGGCCCAGGGGTAAGAAACTGCGCTGTAATCCCAAAGGCATGCAGTTCAAATCTGCTAGCAACTCTACAGAAAGGGGGGCAATCTTCTGTGCGATTAACTGCTTCTGAAAACCCACAAGAGGGTCAGCTCTGCCTCGAAAGCATACAACAACAACAACAACAACACTCATAATCTTTCTAAGTCCCAAATTACCCCTCAGGAGGAAATTCAGCAAGCTAGGTCATGTTCCCCTTGGCTCTGTCCCAACAACAGATTCTTGGTCTAGATATATGTTTCATATAAGCATAATTAACATTCTGGAATTCCCATTCCTCTCAACATTAGCACAATTCTGTAAACATTACAGACTTGGAAATTGTGTGGGGCATTTTTATTCTGTCCTATAGGGTCACTGTGTGTTGGACTCAACTCAAGAGCATAGACATTTTTATAAAGCTATTGAAAAGATTACAAGAGATAATGTTTCTTAGCACTTGGAAGTTTTCCAGGACCCTAAGAAACACTTGACAAATATCTACTATTATTATTGTTTTAACTATCACTTCTAATATATACATTATTTTCCCCTTCCTACAGAAGCAAGGGTAAATTTAGATCAGAAAAAAATGTTCTTCGGGAAAACAAGGTAACAAGTCTCTGAACACATCACTACCACTTTTCAGTCTCTTATTTCTGGAAAAACTACCAGTGTCTCATATTGGTTTATGTGTTGCTATGATGCTGAATGCTGTGTCACTGCTATTTTCAATAGCAGTGGGGTCCCCTAGTAGACAGCATTTGGCAGACTTATCCCAGGCTAAGATCAACCAAGAAGAAAGTCTTGCAACCTACTTCTGAAATTCCCTCACTCACACCTCACTGTTGAGTCAGAACCGACTGATGGCTGACCCATCAGTGGATTTTTAGAGACTGTAGGGATTTCTCATCTTTCTCCAGTGGAGCAGCTGATGGATCCAAGCAACCCATCTTCCTTTTGTTTGTAAGCAAAGGTTCCTACCAGTTAGGTCACCCGCTTTACAGCCCGTGAAACCTGAACGAGGAGCATGATCTTTGGGAATTGACTCGATGGCAGTGGAATGGATTTGGGTTTGGGGAATCTTTCTGGAAGCCCACTTCCATCTTTCCTGCATATGGAGGGCCAGTGGGGTTGCTTAACCACTAAAACACCAACGTTTCTGTGAACGCACAGACATCTAATTAACTTCTTGCAGAACTTGGGGAGGGGGGGAATTTGTACTACACTACTCTTTTTATTTCTCATTTAAACATCTAAATGCCCTCTTTAAACTATCCTAGACTTTCTGTATAAGCTTTGTGTCTCTTGTGTCTCTTTTCATTCTTTAACTAGCCTTTGTTTGCATAGTTTGGGCATATTGCCAGAAGACGGTACTTCTTAGAAAGGAGCATGATGCTTGGAAAGGTGGAAGGTCAGCAAAAGAAAGGAAGACTCTCAATGAGATGAACTGACACTATGACTGCAGCACCGACCTCAAATATGTCAGAGGTGGTGAGGATGGTACAGAATAGGACACGATTCAGATCTGTAGGGTCCCTGAGTCATTCCCACACACATAATAACATCAGCAACAACCTTTCTCATCTTTATCACTCCTTTGATATACATAAATGAGGGTGGGAGTGGGTGAGAAGGACCTTTCTGATCTGGCAATGATTTTAGGATAACTCAAAAGCTTGCGTACTTAAGTCCATTCTGACCCATCACAACCCAACTTCCGAGGCACCACTGCCTGTTTGTTAACAGCACAACAGTATACAGACTGACCCCCAGAGTTCCTTAAAGCATGAACAAGAGGCAAAGTTAACCAAAATAAGTAAGTAAAGACTCAGAAATATAGAATAATGATTGAAAGTCACTTAGCAACAGAAGCAACATATGAATTTTTATTTTTTTTTTCCTTTCCATGGCTCATGTTCTTTCCACCATGTCATTCCCACTTTCAAATCTGGGAGGTAAAACAAGCACAAAGATGATTATAACTCAAGCCAAACTGGGTGGTAATAACATAAATGCTGCAGAGATCAGAAAGGAGATTTAGTAAATTGGGAAAATCAGCTGTGAGTTAGTGGCGTTGGTCTCTGCATGATACAGTCCAATTAGTACAAATGGTACGAAGTGGGAAATCCTGACACCTCTCTTCAAAAGCAGAAAGAGCTGAGCTTCAGTGGAAAATGCCACAATAGTGAGAAAGTACCTGGAAAGGAAGGTTCTGGAGGACTATGCATTCTGGGGTGAGACCAGGGTGTGGATCTCAGCTCTAGGTTAAGGCAGGAAAAGATCTGGAAAATGGTTTTGTGTTCAGCTGACTCAGAATAAATTTATCAGGCAATGGCTGTCACTGAAAGAACTAGAGCTGATTTTATGAAAGAAGAGTATATCCTGAACATTTTTAACTTCCTTCAGTTTGTTTTTAAGCATGTTGTTGTTGTTATTAGTTAGATTTTGGTGAATGACTTTTGACTTACAATAGCTCATGAGACAGAGAACTGTCCATGGAGTTTGGAGGGGTATATTCTTTTAGGGGTGTTTTGTTGGGGTTTTGGCTGTGATCTTTACAAAAGCAGGTCACCAGATCCTTGTGAATTTGAACTGCCAACTCTGCACCTCCCCGCTGCCAAATATGGACATCTAACCCATTAATTTACTTTGTAAACAGCATCACTTTGTTCTTTGCCACAACTACTTGGAAAATGAAGACCATCTTCAGCAACCAGACTGTTGGCATCCCAGAAAATGTTCACATCACTCTGAAGGAGTGCTCAGATATTGCAAAGGACCTTCAATCTCATTAATGCAGAACTGAGTCTTCTTGGGAGGCAGCACAAGAGGCTTCATGTTGACAAATGACAGAGAGAGAGAAAGAAACTGGTTACACTTCACACTTTCTGTAGCTCTGTGCAGAACATGATCAAAGGTATTTCACTGGTTTTCTGTTATAAGATAAAGTTCATGTCTGCTTATTTCCCCATCAATGCCCTTATTTAGGAGAACAAGACTTTTGTTAAAATGCAAAATTTCTTAGGTGAAAAATATATACATGGAGTTCAGATGAGACCAGTCATAGTTTGTTCCATATTCCAAACCCAAAAAGATGAGTTGATTCTTTAAGGAAATTACATTGAAATTGCAGCAAATTCAGGTGATTTAATTCAGCAAGTCACTACTGTTAAAAACAAGAATATCTGAAAGTTTTTGGATGTCTCTACAAAGGGAGCTAGTTGTTCAACAGGCTGATGAGTAAGATCAAGAGTTTTTGAACTATGGAAACAATGCTAAATGATTCCTAGACCTTTAGTGTTATTTTGGCACAATATTTGCATGAGAAAAAGAACCTCAACAATTGCATCAGAACTGACCCATAACTGACCCTCCAGTGGGTTTTCAGAGGCAGTAAATCACATTGGAGGAGATTGCCTATCCTGCTCCCTAGGAGCACCTGGTGGATTTTAACCACATGCCTTTAACATTGTGGTATCTGATTCACTGGTACGCAAAACATTCCCTCAAAGAAATACAGCAGGAATATACCCCCTGCCACACACTCTTCCTGATTTTAAACCATACAGTGTTCTCTTGCTCCATTTGGAGAGCAGCTTCCTGATGGAGATACAGATTTTACATAAACACAATTAAGTGCTTTGGGATTCCCATTCTTTTCAAAGTTAGCCATAGTTTGTTATGATCCACACAGTCAAATGCTTTTGCACAGTCAATAAAACACAAATAGACATTCTTCTGGTACTCTTTGCTTTCAGCTAGGACCATCTGAAGCATTTAAATGACGTTATTGGCAAAAAATACTGAATACACCATGGACTGTCAAAGAATTGAACAGACCTTGGAAGAGGTGTAGCCATACCACTCCTTAGACACGAGGACGGTGAAACTTCATCTCACTTACTTTGGAGATGTTATCAGAAAAAACCAGTTCCTGGAGGACATTGTGCTTGATAAAATAGAGGGCCTGCAAAAAAGGAAAAGACCCTCAAAGAAATGGGTTAACACGCTGGCTGCAGCAATGAGCTCAAACTACTGCATAGTGCCACTGTTGTTAAAATGGGACTGACATTGGGTTTGGGGGGAAACTGAGAAAGATGGAATAAATAATGTATACTGCATTGAAAAAAAAAACAAACATAACAATTGGGAAAATATAGCGTGAGTGGAACACACTTAAGGTCATTTAACAACAACAATTAGTACAACAATTCCCAACACAAGAATTTTTTTCCAAATCCTAACACCTGTAAGAGCTCTGGTAGCATAACCACTAAACAGTTTGCTGCTAACTGGAAGTTTGACATTTTAAACCTATACAGTGGCTCTTTAGGAGAAAGACTTAGTGATCTACTTCCATTGAGATTACAGTCAGGAAAACCCTGTGAGGCTGTTAGACTCTAGCAATTGCTTTGAGTAAGAACCAACTCTCCCACACCCAATAACATGAATACCCAAAGTCATCCTTTTTAAATTACATATTGTCAAAGTGTTCCATAAAGTTAAAGGGAGCTCTGGTGGCCTAATGGGAAGAAGTTGCACCACAATGTTAAAGGCATGTGGTTAAAATCCACCAGGTGCTCCTAGGGAGCAGGATAGGCAATCTCCTCCAATGTGATTTACTGCCTCTGAAAACCCACTGGAGGGTCAGTTATGGGTCAGTTCTGTTTCACTGGTACGCAACAACAAAATAAGGTTAAAAGTATAATTTTTTTAAGTGAAAGAAAAGAAAGAATATAGGGTAAAGTTTTTTTTTTAGAGATGCTACTTTATCAAATAAACCAAGATGAAACAATTACTCATTGTATGACCAAGTCCCCTCTACATCCCCCCCCACCACCAAGAAGTCATTTCTGAGTCAATAGAAATCTGACTCATTGTCATCAAAGAGGAGAAACCTTCCTGCAGAGACTCAAGCAGTTGCCCCAGGGTCTATCTCTACAGATAGACTACTTTGTGCAGTGCTAATACTGTAAGCACTAGTTAATTGAATTCTGGTTTCCAGTGTAAATAAAGCAGATAGTATAAAGATTGATAAAGGAGTCTAAAATTTCCTTTGCAAAAATATGTAAAAAAACCTTTAAGTAACAAGAAAAAAACTACCTGTAACTCAAGAAGATGCAAATTTCAGAACACTGACTCCCTGACAATTCTCATGAGAGTAACATGGAACAGTACAGATAAACCTAAGAGCAATAATGTTACCTTTCAAAAAAAGTAGAAATCCAAATGGTGCAACCACTGTGGAAGGCTGTATGATGCTTTCTCAAAAAGTTGCAAATAG
>NW_006399781.1:211601-214379 GCF_000299155.1 Elephantulus edwardii | reverse complement strand
AAAAAAGAAGAAAAAAAGTAGAAATCCAAGCATAATTCCAAACCCCTGATTCTGAATGTCTGACTTATGGCTACCTTATACATCTATGTAGCTATGAATCAACCCTATAAAGTCTATTATAATAAAAATTCCAGGTACATACAGTGGTTTTTAATAACAAAGAAATGATCCAATGCCACACACATCAAGATATTATTACTGTATATATAATTTTTTAAAAAATGAAGAATCTGCAAAATGAGAGATTTTATATTATGGATGAACCTGAAAGACATGAATCCCAAAATGGCAAATATTGTATGAGACCACTGTTATAAAAAGGTAAGGAAAGGTTTACACACAGAAAGTTATATTCTTTGATGGTTACCCAGAATGAGAAGCAGGGGTGGGGAGTGGAAAATCACTAGCTAGGTAAGAGTTGCTGTTATTGTTATGTGCCTTTATGTCTGTTCCAACTCATAGCAAGCAAAATGGCAAACAAAAATGACACAAACAACAAGATGACATACAGCCTGGTCCTGCAGCATCCTCGTATTTACTGGTGTGCTTCAGTTCATTGCTACAACTGCTGTGTCACACGCATGTGATTGAGGTTCTTCCCATTTTTCCCTGATCCTCTCCCTAGCATCCTATCTCACCAGAGACCTGCCCCTCCTGATAACCTCCCCAAAGCATGTGAAAAAGTCATGCCATCTTTAGT
The DNA here is from genome assembly GCF_000299155.1 of Elephantulus edwardii. NCBI lineage: Eukaryota > Metazoa > Chordata > Mammalia > Macroscelidea > Macroscelididae > Elephantulus > Elephantulus edwardii. Next base: position 213,679 of record NW_006399781.1, on the reverse strand, counting down.
TAGAGGAACATTCTGGCTGTGCTTCTTTTTAGACAGATTGTTCTTTTGGCAGCCCATAGCTTTTTAAAAGACAAACTAAATCAGATGAAGGGAAAGGAAATATACAAGAGGAGGTGATCAGCACAATATTATCAAAGGAAAGGAAGGCATAGAAAAGTGCACAAGAGTTATCAATGACAAAGGTAATTTCTGCTTCATGAACAATCTGGCATTGTTATTAATAACAGTCTTTATTAGTAGATACAAAGGCAAATAAGCAAAATAAACAGGTAGGTATAGGTGAATGAGTCTACACTTATGACCATATATGTTCAGCACACGATATTGTTGCATACTTACAGATACATGTGGAAACTATTGAACAGCATCATTAATATCACATGCAAGCAAAATACTGCTGAGGATCATCCCAAAATGGCTAGAACAGTACATAGATAAAGAACTGCCAAATGTTCAAGCAGGATTTAGAAGAGGCCATGGCACCAGGGATATCATTGCTGAGGTCAGATGAATCCTGCCTGAAAGTAAAGACTATCACAAAATGTCTATTTATGCTTTACTTACTATGCACAGACAATTTGACTGTGTGGATCATAACAAGCTATCACTAACATGGAGAAGAATGGGAATCCCTGAGCTCTTAATTGTGCTTATGTGAAACCTATACCTAGACCAAGAGGCTGTTGTGCAAACAAAGCAAGGGAATGCTTCATGGTTTAAAATTAAGAAGGAAGTGTGTCAGGGTTGTAGTTTCTCTCCATTCCTATCCAATCTGTATGCTGAGCAAATTATTTTAGAATTTGGACTTTATGAAGAAGAATGTGGCATCAATAACCTGTGTTATGCAGATGTCACAATCTTGCTTGTTGAAAAGGAGGAGGACTTTGAGTGCTTACTATAGAAGATCAAATAATACAGCCTTCAATATGGATTGCATCTCAATGTCAAGAAAACAAAAATTCTTGCTACTGGACTGATAGGCAACATCATGATAGACAGAGAAAAGACTGAAACAGTCAACAACTTCATCTTACTTGGATCCACAATTAACAAGCAGTCAGGAACTCAGGAAAAGTATTGCACTGGGAAAGTCTGCAGTTGGGACCTCTCCAAATGTTTAAGGAGTAATGATGTCAGTTTGAGGACTAAGGTGTGTTTGACTCAGGCCATGGTCTTTCCAATCACTTGCTGTGCACCTGACAGCTGAGCAATAAATAAGGATGATAGAAGATAAATTTTTGCCTTTGAGCTGTGGTGTGGAGAAGAGTACTGAACATCCCATTGACTGCCAAAAAAACAAACATATCTTGGAGACGGTGTAGCCAGAGTTTTCTTTGGAAGCAAATATGGTAAAGCTTCACCTCACATACTTTAGGCATGTTGCTAGGATGGGCTATTTCTTGGAAAGGAGCATGCTGCTCAAAAAGGCAGAGGGTCGGCAAAGGAAAGGAAGATCCTCGACCAGGGGGATTGACACACTGACTGCCGCAATGGGCTCTAGTGTGTCAGGAAGGGTGAGGATGGCACAGGATAGGACAGGGTTCAGATCTGTTGTTCATAGGGTCACTATGGGTCTTACTCAACTCAATGGCCCCTAACTATCAATTTGTGCTATAAACAGACCCATGTGTGTAGTAGAGCAAACAGAGGACCAAATTATGAAAACTTCTTTGTCATAATCAAGCACCTTGAGGGGATAAGTTGCTGGACCTTGGATCTGAGGACCATGGTTTGTTTGTGATATATATATATAGACACTTTTTCTTAGTCTAAAGGAGTTCTGAATAGATTATCAACTGAAATTACAACACAAAAACGTTCAATGTATTTACAGAGTGAATAAGTTAGCGAGATACAGTCTGAATATGTTTGTGGCTGTGTTCCCATGCTGTGTTCAGCCTTTGGCTGAAGGAGCAGGTCACACACGGCTTTCACATACACACATCACAGATACAACAGGGCCTTTGCAAGGGACAAAGTGACAACTTGGAATTGAGTTTGTTCTTTTTCTTGGTTACCTTTATGGTGCTAATGTGGCTACCTAAGTGGCAACATTAAAATGCAAGGCAGGGTATGGT
>NW_006399781.1:210736-211331 GCF_000299155.1 Elephantulus edwardii | reverse complement strand
ATCTGGCGCTGGTCCCCCGAGGGCCGTGTCCTTCACACACAGTGGATCCTGCAATGGTCCCGCGGGGCGTGTGTGGGAAGGACCATGGTTTTGAGGAGATAGCTAAGTCATTAATGAGTATAACACAGTCCACAAAGCCAGTGTTCCACACCCAACTTTGGTTAAATAGCATCTGGGAATCTTAAAATCTCATGAGCAGCTGCAATTGCTCACTCTAAGGTGCAAGTATTGGTCTATAGAGCAAAAGAGGATTGAGAAAAGGCAAGACTATTACATCAAAGAATTCACAGAGCACATGAACTTCAGTCTCTATCACATGAAACCAGAAGAGCAAGATGGTGTAACTCTCTGAAAGGGAGAACAACAGAAGGTCTTTCACAGAGCAGAGAAAAATGGGGGCAGAGGAGGATCTAAAAATAGTAAAAGGATCCAGGCTTACTAGTTCAGATGGAAACTGACAGAACCCTCCAAGATTGTGGCCCTTAGTCGTTCTTCAAGCCTGTTGTTGTTGTTGTTGTTGCTATGTGCCGTCGAGTCACCTGCGACTCATAGCGACCCTATGTACAACAGCCCTAAACTCCGCTCTGTCCTGTGC
>NW_006399781.1:208789-209491 GCF_000299155.1 Elephantulus edwardii | reverse complement strand
TGTGAAATCAGTGAAATTGTTCTGTAGTTTCCACATGCGGTTGGGTCGCCTTTCTTTGGGATAGGAACAAATATCGATCTCTTCCTGTCAGTTGGCCTAGTGGTCGTTCTCCAGATTTCTTGGCAGATTTCTTCAAGCCTATGCCTGAAATTATTGCTGTGACTCAGCATTCAGTCCTATCAGGTGATCAGGTGATCGACAACCCCAGGAAAGAAAATGTCTCCTTTGAACCATCAACCACACAAAACCAGGAGGACAGCGTTTGCCCAGGGACAAAGCTCAGAAGGCAAGAAAGTATAGGAAAGAGCAAATGAAAATAGGAAACATGGAGGAACTGGGAGGAGTGTGGATACATCATAGGCATTTTCATTAATGTCATGAAACATAATAAAGCCAATTGCACCATAAACTTTAACATAAACCCCAATAAAAATATAAATATATGCACAACCATGTTTACCGTGGCTTTGTTCACAATAGCAAGGAGTTGGAAACAAACTAAGTGCCCATCAACAAACAAATGGAAAGAGAAGCTGTAGTACATTCACACAATGCAATACTATGCTGCATTGAAAAACAAGGAACTCATGAAATATTATACAAAATAGGTAGCCCTGGAGGACATTATGCTGAGTGAAGTATCTCAGTCACAAAAGGACAAATACTGCATGGTGCCACTGTTGTAAAACAGGACTGACATTG
>NW_006399781.1:200063-207759 GCF_000299155.1 Elephantulus edwardii | reverse complement strand
TTAAGTTAGAGTAAGGATGGCAATAGATTTATAACTGCTTGTGCTAATAACACTAAATTGTGGCATGGAGGAGGAATAGTGGAACTGTATCCACATTTACAATATTCTTCTTACCAAAACCATTTACGGAAAGTAGGAACTGCATTGGAACATATATCTCTGGATTGGAAATGATCATATTATTAATATTTCTAACCTTAAGCCTAAAATATTATAATGTTCAAAATTATTCACTATATATTTGTTTAAATTTTTCCCTCTTTTAACAACTGGGATCTAGAGGGAAGAGAAAAGACCAGAGAATGGCCAAAATTATTGGGGCAGCTATTGCTGCCAGTTTAGGGCCTGTGGCAGGAAAAGGAAGTCCTACTCGTAAACAGTGTCACCCAAAGGTAATAAAGGAGGTCAAAATTGCTTCCACTGTGGAAAGCTGGGCCACTTCAGTAGACAGTGTCACAGACAAGAGCCACAGATAGGCAAGGGAGTAGAGAGGAAGCTCCCACTCCCTTGCTTTAAGTGTGGATTTGAAGGACACTTGGCCAAGGGTGGCTCACATCAGGTCCTCATGGCTGACAGGACTGACAGGCCCCAGCTCCCAGTTGAAAACAAAGGAGGACACTTCAACTATTTAGATCCTCCCAGAAGAGCTGTGGGTGAGCATTAACATTACTGGTAAGTATATTTGTTTTCTCCTGGACACAAGAGCCTACTCTCTGGTCCTAAAAGCCTTCTGAGGTCCCAACTCTTCTCACTATTTCTTAGTTGTTGGAATTGACGGAAATCCTCATAAGCAGTTCCTTACTTCACTTCTGCCTTGCATGCAGACTTCCAAGCTGTAAAACAACCCAGTGGTAGATGTAATTTGCTCCAGGACTTAAGAACAATAAATGACATAGTTGAGCCTCTACATCTTGTGGTTCCTAACCTTTATACTATAATAGACAAAGTGCTAGTCAGTAGGCCTTTTATTTTAAGAACTATCTTCCCTCTGTAACTTGATTTGTGCCACTACTAGAAACTCTACTTGGAATATTATTGCTTTTTAATTTTTGACTCATGTACTTTTAAGTTGTTAGTTAAACTTGTGTCTTCTAGGCTACAACAGTTCCCTGATACATCTTCAAGGATATGAACATGTACGGCTAAGCACAATTGATAACAGAGCATCTAAATTCCAAAATCAATCTCCACAATAGTCTACGTGTTTCCTACTGCCAAAGGGGCCCTTTAGAGTAGTGAGAGAAGATCTTCACACTGAAACCTACAGCATCCCTTTTCAGCAGGAAGTAGCTAAGAGAAATGCCATTCCCTTTTCCTTATGAATCAGGGTGAAGTCTCTCTCAGGGAGGAGTGATAGGGAATGGCAAAGGACGCACTGGCAAAGGAGATTAATCAGAACTGGCTTTGACAAGCACTCTGGCAATGGGACAATTAAAGCTGACTTTCAAGGGGGGGGGATAGAGGAACAAAGTGGGGGGGGGGGTAGAGAAAATAGTGCAACAATGAATGAATGGAAACCCAAAATCTCTGTAAATGTTCATTAAAATTAATAAAATTTAATTTTTAAAAAAAAAGGGTTAAACCAGGCGGCTCCCTGGAGGCAAGGATTCTGAGGCTCTGTCTAGCATACTTTGGAGAGGGACATCATGCTTGGGAGGGTGGAGGGACAGCATAGGAGGATCATACCCTCTATGAGGTGGATTGATTCAGTGACTGGGGTAATCGGGATGGGTGTATCGGAGACAGTGTGTTTGGGACAGGATAGAGCAGAGTTTAGGTCTGTTGTACATAGGGTCGCTATGAGTCGCAAGCAACTCAACAGCACATATCAACAACAAAAACAACAACATCAAAAGGACAAGCAAATCTGTTTTGGAAGAAGGAAAGCCAGAGTGCTCCTTAGAAGCAAAAATGATAAGAGGAGGAGCTATTTACTGGAGAAGGATATCATACTTGGAAAAGTGAAAGGGTCATTGAAAAATAAGAAGACTCCAAACAAGATAGATAGACACAGTGACTACCTCCCATGGGTTTAAGCACAGCAGAGATTGTGAGGCTAGAATTAGGGACTATTTCATACTATTTCACAAGAGAAAGCGAACATGAGGTATGTCAAAGACTGCTCAGCAGCCCAACAACAAGCTATTTTCCTCACCCCACAGACACTGAGTCAAGTTCAACCTGGAGCGAACATGGAGAACTTGGTAGAACTGTTCCTTTGAGTTTCAGAAGTGTAAACCTAATGAGAGTAGAACGTCTTATCTTTCTCTCATGTAGCAGCCTCAAACTTTCAACCTTTTAGTTAAGACCTCAGCACTGAACCCCCTCCATCATCAGGTCTCCAGAGAGCTATGCTGTTGTTGTTATTGTTGTTGTTGCTGCTGCTGCTGCTGCTGTTGTTGTTGTTGTTAGGTACCACTGAGACAGTCCCCACTGATAGGGATCCTATGTTCAAAGTACAGAAATCTTGCCTGGCCCTTTGCAATCCTCATAATCAATGCTTAAGCTCATCCTTGAAGTCACTGCATAGTTGCTTTCTTGACAGTCTTTCTCCACCCTTCCACGCACAATGTCCTGTTCTGAGGACTGGCCCCTTCTGACAACAGTATTGTGAAACGAAGCCTCACAATTTTTGCTTCAAAGGAGTACCCTGGCTTTACTTTTTCCAAGACAGATTTGTTTGCTTTTTTGGCAGCCCATGGTATATACAATACTCTTAGCCAAAGCTTTAGGAAAATTAGTTTGATTGAAATGTCGAGATTGGATCAGGGCAGAGAAAGGAAAGAGGCAACGTGCATGTGTGATGCTGACGTAGATACAAAAACTCATGATGAGATACCAATGCAGACTAAATTGAAGGGCAAGAATTTTAAAAAAAAAGATACAATCAAGGGATGGCAAAAATACAGAACAAGTAGCACTCTCACATATTGCTTGTGGAACTGCAAAACGGATCCACCGCTCTGAGAGATGGTTGACAGTGTCTTATGTCATTAAACATGCACTAAACACACACATAACCCAACAATTCCACTCCTGACTACCTACCTAGAGAAAGGAAAGCTTATGACCAATAAACACCTGTACACTCATGTTTATCATAACTCTATTCAATACTACCAAAAACTGGAAAACATCCTTAATGTTCTTTGATGGGTGAGTGGAAAAATAAACTGTGGAATGTTGCTCAGTAGTAAACAGGAACAAAGGCATTATGCTGAATGAAAGAAGCCCATTTCAAAAGGTTAAACGTTGTATGATTCTATTTATAGGGAATTCACAAAAAGACAAAAACTATAGGGATAGAGGACAGACTAACGACTAGGCTTTAGGGAGGGGGAGAGAGGTAAATACAAAGGAGTAGCATGAGTAATTTTTAGGGGGCTATGGAACTGTGTTGTGTTCTGATTGTGATAGTGGTTACATGAACCTGTAACCTATTAACCAGTTGTCCTTGAGTTAATTCAGACTCATAAGTAGAACAATTCAGTAGAATTTCCAACGACTGTGACTTTTTAGAAGTAGATGGCCAGGGCCTGCTTAGAAGGTGCTCACTGAGTGGACTCAAACCACAGACTTCTTGATTAGTAGCCAAGAACTTAACTTCTTACACCATGTGCATTTACCGTTATATCAGTGATTGGGGTGGTGGGAGTAGATGTGTCAGAGACAGTGAGGTTGGCACAGGATAGAGCAGGGTTTAGGGCTCTTGTATATAGGATCACTATGAGTCACAGGAGACTAAACAGCACATAACAAAACAACAACGTCAAAATGAAGTCACCTTTACATGATAATAATTTTTTATTACAAATTAAAACAAAGCCAAAAACCAGTAAAGAGAGCAAAAATTCTTTTATGTTCTTCAAAAAAATCTTTTGAGGATACGAACAAAAATTAGCAAAACCAGTGCTTCTTGGAAGGAAAGAATAGAAAAGTAGAATCTTAGCTGGTTAGACCCTCATTAATTAATCCCAGGTTCTTGACCATAGTTGTAGCAATTTTTTTTCCAAAAATAGCAGCCACAATATGTACTAGTCTACATACTTCCACAAGGAACTCTGTAGGCTTCGTATTAAAGAAATGTGCTGACAATGCAAAGGTCCACAGTTCTAATCGACCAGCCGCTGCTCAGAAGAAAGATGAGAAATCTCCTCCTGGATCATTTACTGACTAAAAACCCCACCAGAGGGTCAGCTACGGGTTAGTTCTCAACAATAACAACATACTTCTACAGCTCTGTTCTTCTCCTATCAAGGACTGGGGGCTATATTCCCTTTCCTTGAATGCATGACCAAGCAAGAGTGTGTGGGTTTTGTTGTTGTTAGGTGTCATTAAGTCAAGTACAACACAAAGCACCTCTTTGAACAACAGATCTGAACCTTGACCTATCCTGTGCCAGTCTCACAATCTCTGACACATTTGAACCCATTGCCCTATGGATTGTGTCAATCCACCTGGTTGAGGGTCTCTCTCTCTTTTGATGTCCCTCCACCTCCACATGTATGATGTCCCTCTCTAATGAATAGCCTCTCCTAGCAACTTGCCCAAAATATGTGAGGTGAAATGTAATCATCTTTGCTTCTAAGAAACACTCTGGCTGCACCTTCTCTAAAACATATTCATTTATTCTTTTAATAGTCCATGGGATAGTCAGGACTCTCCTCCAACACCACAGCTCAAAGGCATCAATTCTTCTTCTGTCATCCTTACTCACCCTCCAGCTCTCAGCAGCATAGCAAGTGATCAAAAATACCATGGCCTGAATAAGGTGCATCTTAATCCTCAAACTGACATCATTTCTCCTCAATAATTTGAAGAAGTCCCTAACTGCAGACTTTCCCTGTGCAATATGTCTCTTTATCTCCTGATTGCTAGTACCAAGTGTCCTGAGTGTGGATCTAAGTAAGAGGAGATTGTTGACAATTTCAATCTCTTCTCCATCTATCATGATGTTGCCAGTAGGGCCAGTGGTGAGAATTTTTGTTATATTGATGTTGAGATGCAATTCATATGGAAGGTTGTAGTCTTAGATATTCTTCAAGCTCTCCTCATTTTCAGCAAGCAAACTTGTGTCTTCTGCATAATGAAGGTTATTTATGACTCTTCTTCCTCCAATCCTGATGCCATATTCTTCCTCATAGAGTCCAGCTTCTTGAATAATTTGCTCAGCATACAGGTTGAATAGCTATGGAGAAAGGAGATCAGCCTGACATACACTTTCTTAGTTTTAAACTGTGCAGTGTTCCCTTGCTCTATTTGCACAACACAGTGTATGGTGGAAGTGACATTATGTGATTTCAAAGGGTAAGTCATAAAAATACCATGTACGTCCTCTTTGTTCTTTTTGGACATTTTTTCTTTGAACTCAGCTACTGGAGTGTGAAGAAGCATAAGTGGTCTATTGAAAAGATCTATGTGAAGAGAAATTGAAGTCTCCATTCACAGCCCTAAATGATGTACCACCTGGAGGCCAGCACCACCTTGCCGGCCACACAAGAAAGCCTTTTCTAAAATTATTATTTTGTTTTACATAGCTTTGCTTACAAAGTTCGTTTCACAGTAGTCTTCATTCACATTGTGTTTCACACAGATTCCCATGTATTATGAGGGAGGTTTTCTCCCGTCTTCCCCTCATGCATTATGTATTATGGCTGCATAGTGGAGTGGACTTGGGGGGGGGGGAGGGAGTGCATAACAATAAAAGAGATTTTTTTTCTTTTCAAGAAGAGTGAATTGCGGGGGGGGGGAGAGGGCAGGGAGAAAAGTGCAACAATGAATGACTGGAAACCCTAAGTCTCTGTAAACTTTCATTAAAATTAATAAAAATAAATTCATCACCGTTGAACCCTGTCCTTCATTACCCTGTCATTTCAGGTCCCCACCGTGTTCTGATTTCCTTCACTCCCTGTCTCTCTGCCCACCAAATTGTACAACCCTGTGGTTTCACCCCTACCTATCCTCACTCTTCTGCTCCCAACACTTCCCCCCTTGGGTCCCCACATACATTTTACTAGTTATTGGTTTATTTTTGCAATAGTAGTCTTATGCAGGATTTTTCCTTGTGAGACTGAGTTAGTTCACTCAGTATAATGTTTTCCAGGAAGTTAGCCATGCTGAAAGTTAATCTAGCTACCTTGTGCAGCAGAGAACATCTACCTAACCTTTGCCAAATTCCCTATATATGAGCAAAAGAAATGACAGTGCTGGTTTAATCCTCTAGGTTTTCAGGTGGCTGATTACAAAGCAGTAGATAACTAACACAATGTTTTCACCCAGAATCAAGAACCAATCGGAGTAGCTTCCCGGAATGTGGCTTTAAGAAGGGTTCTCGATATGGGATGATATTTAGAGGGGGAAAGGACTGTGACTGATTAGTGAAATCATCCACTGGGCATGGGAGTGAGTGATGGCACCCTGGCTGCATATTTGACAATTCCGTTAGAATCCAAGACCCTCACTTTGTCTAATTGATTCAGACACTAGGCAGTCAGCTTATGATCTGCTCAAGATCACACAAATAATACTAGAGCAAACGCTCTAAATCATATCCTCTAACGTGTAGTTTAGTATTCCTTCCACTTTGCCACATGTTTCTCCCCAGTAACAGGTTCCAGGCACTCGAGTCACAGAACACAGAGCAGCAAATAAATGCCTGCATGTGTCTCTGTCTCTAGGCCTGTGACAGATATTCTTAGCTAAGAAGAGCACTCACCTAAGATCAAGCAGGCAATTGTTGATTCTAACTTGTTGTACTGGAAGAATAGAAAGTCTTGATTCGTTTCAGAAGTATCAGAGGGATACTGTGAGAGACTGGCTGTGAATGGATTTGTAAATGTATTAATAAGAAAACATTTTGTATGTTAATGAGAAAGGAAGAAGACTCTAATACGATGTGGCAGGGATCTTGGTTTTAAAAAACACAAAAACTACACTTCTCACAGTTCCTATTAGAAAACTTCCATTTAGTGGCTTTAAATGCATTTGGTTATAGTTGACAGAAGAAAATGTTAATTGTGATTTGGTAAAGATTTACAGAACAGACCAACTTTCCATTCAGCAGTTGTAAACATTCTGTTTCGTGCCATTGATTCCAATCCCCACAAAGTAAGATCTCTCACTCTTCTCCCTGGGTTTCCCTTTTCAGTCCCTTCCTTTCCTTCCTCAGGTTCTTCCTGGTTTCTACACTTTGTTCTCAGGTAGATGCTGCCTGTTTGATCTGCAGTGACTGATTCTAAGGCGGGTGTACCTCCTTAGTGTTACCCCTTACTGTCGAGACTTCTCTGTTGTTTGGCTGAAAAATTGAGCCCCAAATGAGTTCAGTTCCACACGTGATGGGAGTCTGAGAGCAATAGTCTCAGAGTTTCCATTATTCTCTATCCCACCAGTAAGCTTGGTCTTTTTTTTTTTTATCATTTAGAGCTTTGGTCTACATCTTACTCCCAGACTACTCAGGACTTTCTAAACAGAATCCTTTCAAAAAATACTTTATTTTGGTTCTAATGCTGTGTGTGTATGATAGGGTGGTATTAATAAGTTCAGAATTCTCTATATAGGTATCAAACACTCTCAGCACCAGTAGCTAGGAAATTAGAAGACATATTGCCATGGGAAAGTCTGCTGTTAGGGACCTCTCCAAAGTACTGAAGAGCAATGGTGTCTCTTTGGAGACTAAGGTGCATCTGATACAGGCCAT
>NW_006399781.1:195807-199963 GCF_000299155.1 Elephantulus edwardii | reverse complement strand
CCCCCCCCCCCAATGTCACAAGGTTTAGCATCACAGCAAAACCAGTTGCCTCAGTATAGCAAATTGACAATTTAGAAGAATGTTCCTCCAAAACAAAGTAACATTAGACCCTTGGGGCCTAGCCAACTTTTAAATACAAGGGATCTATCTGGAGATAGAGATAGAGAGAGAGAGAGAGAGAAACAAAAGGACTGAAGTCTTTCTATAACTATCATAGTTTCTCCAGAGAATCATTGAGTTTCCAGAGGCATGTGGTTTTAGAAGTGAATGCAACTCCTGTCTCCAAACTTGATTATTATGTTAAAATTTTTTAGAATTTCTGCAAGTTTTCTTTAATATTTATATGTGTATAAAAACAAACCCTAAATGCCAGATGAGCTGGATTGACAGTGACTGGGGTAATAAGAACAAGTGTGTCAGAGACAGTGAGATTGATTGAGGATGCGACAGGGTTCAGTCACAGGTGACTCGACTGCAAATAACAATCAATGACAACAAACCCATTGCCATCAAATCAACACTGACTCATGGTGACCTTCTGTTAAGTTTCTGAAGCTGCAAATTTTTATGGGAAGAAACTGCTTATCTTTCTCCTTTGGAGAAGTTGATGGATTCAAACCACTGACCTAGGTTAACAGTGGAACTTGTAACACACTCCACCATCAGGCCTCCTTCATGCATAGAAAGGAACACTATATAATAAAGCAAACATTTGACTAACTGACCTTAGATACAACCTATGCCTAAATGTTCCAATTTACATACAACTTTAATTGAAAGACAGATTTAAGAATTCGATTCCTTCAAAATCTGAGGACTGCCTATAAAAATCATTCTGACTCAAAGCTTTTAAATGAGAAAAATCCATTTGACAGAAGGGATAATATCTCAAGTTCATTTCAGTTAAAGCAAAACAGGAAGAGCAATAAGTAGCTAATCCTGATAAGAGGAGGGGTGGGATGTGGGAATGTTGCAGGGAAATTGATATTCCAGGCGGAAAGAATTTGTGAAGTCGCTTTGATTTGCTAAGTGTTGAGGCCAGCTGGTGAAGGTGGGGTGGCTAAATTCTCCCCTGCCTGATGTGTATTTATGAGCTCCAACTTTGAGAGAGAGAAAGACTTCCAACGCATTTATTAAGTTCTGCTCTGATTTATTTAGAAGGAAATATGATATTCAGAATGAAGCCTAAATGAAAGCAGTTATGTTACTGCTGGAGGGTAGACTCTTAAGAGCAAGGACAGGAACTTGCCCAGGCATGAGGTCAGAAAGTTCTGGCTCCACACGTTAGCACTCGTGTTTGTTAGATGTTTGATTCTACACGGGAGAAGGTCAGGAGCTGCTGTGTTGCTGGAGAGGGCTGTTTCAAAACTGCATTTGCATAGCAAACATATCCTTGTCCTAGATAGCAGCAGCGCCATCGATTCTGATTCATAGTGACCCTATGTAATGAATCACCACCACTCCTTCCTGTGCAATTCTTAACAGTTTGCAGTTTGAGCCCAATTGTTACAGCCCCACATGTGTCACTCCATCCTGTTTACTGACAGGTGTGCCTTAATTTTCAAAGTGCCATCTTTCCTCTTTAGGACTTTAGAGAGTTTGTTTGCAAGCAGATTTTCCCCCCAATGCAATACATCACTGTGCCAGGTAAAATGAAATCCTTGAAAATTTCAATTTTCTTCCTCAGGATGTCGTTTATTGGTCTGCTTGTGAGGATTTTTCTTTTCTTTGTGTTGAGGTTTAATCCATACTGTAGTCTTCCATGTTCATCAATGAATTCTTCAAGTCCTCTTCAGTTTCAGCAAGCAAGGTCTGTATTTCACAAGTTGTTAATAGGAGTCTTCTTCCAATCATAAAGCCAATACTAATTATTCTTGATACAGTCCAATTTTTCAGCACACTTCTGATTTCATACCCTACATTTTCCCCTTGTTTTGTTCAAACAGCTGACTTTTGATGTACGCAAGGGTTCCTTCCACATGTAGCACTACTGTAAAATGAACCTTATTATCAAAGGAGAAAGACTGTAGAACCCCTAACTTGAATAAATCATAATCTCAGAGTGACTAAATTTGTTACCATTAGCAATTTCACTTGCTCTTTTGGAATTCATACAATGTTTCATGTTTCATGATTTGGATATCCTGGTCCAATTAGATAAGATGGTTAAGGAAAAATGAACTCCTGGCTCATTTTCCTCCTAAATATTCTCTGCGGCAAAAAGAGGTGCTCAAAAGAAATCCTTTAATCTCAGAGTTTATTCTAAAGAGCAGGATCATTAATATTGTTCTGATTCTGAGAAGAGTATTTGTACCACTGGTTAAAAATGTTTGGGATAATAGTTGATCCACACATCTTTTTATCTTTTCTTACCTCTGGAGTCTGAAGTCCAGACTAAGTGGCTTGGTAGCAGACTAAGCCAATTGTTTCTATCAGGAAATTATTAATATCATTAAATTATTCTTTTGCAGCTTTCACTGCTGCAGGGAAATGACACATTGTTGACAGCTATCAGAGCTCTTTGCGCTTTATCAGAAAGTCATTTGAAAAAATTACCATATCATTAAGCTCAATTTTTTTTTAAGTTTCAAAACATCTCTCAGAGAAATGATACTGACAGGTATCAGATAAAATCTATATTATCTATTTATTCTTTGTCTTCTAGTGTTCCCACACTGCATAAGGTCAGGCAATGGGGTTGGAGCCAGAAGTCGCCTGAGGGGAATCATGTTCAGGAAAAGTGCTACCCCTCTCTTCTGGCCTCTCTTTCCCTTCTCTAAAGGAGAGGTCATCTCATCACTTGGGAATCTGGGGGTCTCTACAAACTAAAGAGACTCACTAGATACTTGCTTGGTCCAGGACTTGCTGACCTGCCCAGCAGGGCGATCTAAGAGGTGGAGGAAACATGTTTGAGATAGACCACGGGTCTTCAATGCTTGGTATTCTGGCATACAGTTCTTGGTTCTTGAAAGATGTATAAGGAAGGACAGATGACCCAATTCTGGGAATAGCAACGATCAAGATGGGAAGGCAAAGAATTCACCCTCAGGAAAGAAGAGGGAGGGTCAGAAGTTAGAGGAAGTGAAAAATAAAAGTAGTAAAAGTGGATCTGAAAAGTAAGGTTTGGGCTCAAATATATAATGCTTTGTATGCCAGGGGAAGGCAATATATTGAATTCAGTAAATAATTATTAGAAGCTATTCTAAGTTCTTTGAGTCAAAAGAGTGATATCATCTGAGTTATGTTTTACAAGGGGCATCATGCTGACGTCAGATGGATCTTTGGCAGAAAGCAGAGAATACCAAAAAGATGTTTACTTGTGTTTTATTGACTATGGAAAGGCACTCAACTGTGTGGATCATAATAAGATAGCTGTGTAAAAAAGGGGAATTTCACAACACTTAATTGTGTTTGTATGAAACTTGTACAAGAAGCAGTGATTCAGAAAGAACAAGGGGATACTGCATAGTTTAAAATCAAGAAGGGCGTGTATCAGTGTTGTATCCTTCCAACACTCTATTCAGTCAGTGTGCTGAATCCAAAAAAAGGACTATGTCTATCAGAACTTGGGAAAGACTAATCAACTACTTATGATATGCAAATGAAATAATCTTGTTTGTGGAAAATAAGACTTGAAGCCCTTACTTGATAAAGCTCAAAGACTAGGACTTTCAGTATGGATTATACTTCAACATAAAGAAGACAGAAACCCTCACAATGGGGTCAATAAACACGATGATAAATAGAGAAAAGATTGAAGCTGTCACAGATTTCCTTTTACTTGGGTCCACAATCAATACTCCTGGAAGCAACAGTTAAGAAATCAATAATCAATCTAGGAAACAGCTCCTAAGAATCTCTTTAAAGTGTTTAAGAGCAATGTTGTCAGTTTAATGGCTAAGGTGTGTCTGGCTCAAGTCATGATATATTCAGTTGCTTCATATGCATGTGAAAGTCAGAGAATTAATAAGGAAGATCAAAGAACAATTGATATCTTGGAATTGTGGTATTGGCGAAGAATATTGAATATACCATGAACTATCAAAAGGACACAGTTTGTTATGATCCACACAGTCAAACGCCTTTGCATAGTCAATGAAACACAGATATACATTCCTCTGGTATTCTCTGCTTTCAGCTAAGATCCATCTAACAT
>NW_006399781.1:181008-185372 GCF_000299155.1 Elephantulus edwardii | reverse complement strand
AGAGTTGGACAATGACTAAGGAGGACAGAAGGAGAATTGATGCCTTTGAGCTGTGGTGCTGGAGAAGAGTACTGAGGGTACCATGGACTGCTAGGAAAACAAACAGACTCATCCTGGAAAGAGTCAAACCGGGCTGCTTCTTGGAGGCAAGGATTCTAAGGCTCCATCTAACATACTTAGGACATGTTGAAAGGAGGGACAGGTCCTTAGAGTGGGACATCATGCTTGGTAGGGTGGAGGGACAGTGCAGAAGGGAAAGGCCCCCTATGAGGTGGATTGATTCAGTGACTGGGGTAATCAGGATGGGTGTATCAGAGACGGTGTGATTGGCACAGGACAGAGCAGGGTTTAGGGATATTGTACATAGGGTCGCTATGAGTCGCAAGCGACTCAATGGCACCTAACAACAACAAAAACATTAATAAGTTCAGAATTCTCTAAATAGGTATCAATTATAGGGTGGTATTCATAAGTTCAGAATTCTTTATATAGGTATCAGTTATAAAACTACAGTTATTTTTCTTCAGCCTGAAAAACTGGTTGCTTAGCCTCAGAATTCTCTGTTTCCTGTCTTTAGTCATGTAGAGTAGGTTGATCTGTCTGTTTACCAGAAGAGGAAATGCATCTATCCTAGATGCTGGTGAAGCTGGTTCTCCAGTCATATGTAAACTGTATCTTAATCTGCCTGTTTACGAGGAAGAGAACTGGGGCCTTCTTGAATTACTGATACATAGATAGAAACTGTCCTTTTCAGATGTAGAAATTACCTTTTTTTACTAACAAAAGTGCATTGTTAAATGAACTGGAGTTTCACCCTAGTATATAAGGCCATGACCACTTCCAGACAGGGAGGCAGTCTTTGAGACTGGGACCCACTGTCCTCCACAGATCTGTAATAAAGTGCATTTATGGATATTGCATTCTGTTTGTCATATTGGCCTGACTATGGAAAGAACCCCTTGCGTTCAGTACCCCCTTGCATTCAGTAACTTGTATAGTTTTTAACCTCTGAGCACAATAGATCTAGGAGACACACAATGCATATATGGCTATTGTTAGGTGCCATCAAGTTGATTTTCACCAAATCATGGTGACTCCAGATGCCAATGTAAAATCTCTCCATTGGAGTTTCTTAGTTGCATTCTTTATAGAAACAGATCATCGGGGGTTTTTCCAACAGAGCAGTTGCATAAGTTTGATGAGCCATTATATTCTTACTCAAATTCTGCTTAATTAATCTTTGTAGGCAAGATTAACTGTTGCTCTTGTTAGATATAGAAATATAAATATAGATATAAATATAAATATAAATATAAATTGTGTGTGTGCATATGTATATATATATGTGTATGTGTGTGTGTGTGTGTGTGTGTGTGTGTGTGTGTGTGCATTTATTTATATATAAAGCACAAGGGCATGAGGGAGAGAAATAAAGAAACTGGTCCCAAGACACAAACAGGCCTTCATTGCGCAGTCTGAGAGGGACGCCAAGTGACCCAGCTGCACGGCATGCCGACAGGATCAAAATGGCAGCTTGAGGGGTTTCCTTTTAAGAGGGGTTCTGGGAAGCACTAAGATAGTATTTCTCAGAATTTGATGTGTTAATTAAGTTAGGTTTTAGCACTTTTTTTCCAAGCTCAGACTCTTATCAGGATCCATTGTTTGGTCCGGTCTTTGATATGACCAGCTTAGACGTTATCAAGTTTCTCAGGAAGTGATCAAGCTTGAGGATAACTCCCTTAATCCTTTCTTCAGTTTCATAACAAAAGTTTATAGAATCCTGCAGGGCCTCTACAAGAAAAAGACAGATAACTCAAGTACAAAATGGACAAAAGACATGGAAAGACATTTCAAAAAAAAAGACATTTGGATGGCTAACAGACACATAAAGAAATGCCCAAAATCACTGGCAAGAAGAGAAATGCAAATAAAAACCAAAATGAGATATCATCTCACCTCAATAGCAGTAGTAAAGATTGCCAAGAGAGCAAGTAATAAATGTTGGAGAGGATATAGAAAGATTGGAGCTCTCACATACTGTTGGTGGGATTGTAAAGTGGTACAATCCCTGTGGAAGGCAGTTTGTTGTTTCCTCAAAGAGCTGAGCATAGAAATTCCATATGACCCAGCTATTCCATTTCTAGGAATATATCCTAAGGAAATTAGAACTCAGATACAAACAGAGGTTTGTACACCAATGCTCTTAGGCAGCATTATTTACCATTGCAAGGGCATGGAAACAGTCCAAGTGTCCAATCACAATAAAATGGATTAAGAAATTGTGATACATTCAAACAATGGAATATTATGCAGCACTCAAGAGCAATGCTTTTGTAAAATACTACTTGGAAGAGACTAGACAGCATTATGCTGAGTAAACTCATTCAGTCCCATAAAGCCAAATGCTACATAAGATATTATTGTAAAAATAGAAGGATAAATAAAATGTGTATTGTGTGGTCCAAGGCAGGAAGGGGTGAGAGTAGAGGAATGAGGATGAGCAGGGGGGATATCATAGGATCAGACAATGTGGTGGGTAGAGGAAGTGGGTAAAGGAAATGGGAAAGATCCAGCAGAGACTTGAAAAGAGGGGGTAATGGTGGACATTAATTTTGTTGAACACAGTGTATGAGAATGATTATATGAAACACAATATAAAAGAAGGAAAGCGTGAAACATAATGTATATGAATTTTGTATCCAACCCAATATAAAATAATTTAAAACTTTTTAAAAAATTATTAACTGTTATGCCCCAAAAGCATCTTACATAGAGGGCCCAATCCCCTGCTATCACATTATGACTCATAGTGACCCAATATGACAGAGCAGGCGTGGCATAGGATTTTTGAGGCTATAAACTTTTATGCAGCAGACTGTTTGATCTTTTCTCTAGAGAATATCTGGTGGGTTCAAACTGCCAACCTCTTGCTTGGCAATCAAATTTTTCCACCACTATATCACCAGGGCTCTTTTACATACAGCCTTTTTGTTGTTAAGTGTCATTGAGTCACCTATGGCTTATAGCAACCCTACAAACAATACGTCTGAACTTTGCCCCATCTTGTGCCATCCTCATTATCTGACACACGTGACTTCACTGTTATAATCACTGTGTCAATGTATCCCATTGAGGTCTTCCTTTCTCTTCTGACCCTCTATGTTCAAAACCATGTCAGGGACAGGTTTGAGGCCTTGAGCACCAATGAGTGTAGGCCAAATGAGCTCTGGGAGGATATCAAGAAAATCGTCCATGAAGAATGCAAAAGACAATTACAAAGGCTGAAAAAGAAGAAAAGACCAAGATGGATGTCAGATGAGACTCTGAATATTGCCTTAGAGCACCGAGAAGCCAAAGCTAAAGGAAGAAACCAAGAAATCAAAGAGCTAAACAGAAAATTTCAAAAGGCAGCCCACGATGACAAAGCAAGAATGTTAAATGATCCAGGAAGTATCAAGAGAAGATAGAAAGAATACACAGAGTCACTGGAATTGGCTGACACAGAAGAATTTCATGAAATGACATATGAGCAAGAGCCTATGGTGATGAAAAGGAGGAAGTTCAAGTTGCTCTAAAGGAATTGGGGAAAAAACAAGGCTCAGGAGTTGATGGCATACCAATTGATTTATTTCAACAAACAGACGCTACCCTGGATGTGCTCACTAAGTTGTGCCAAGAAATCTGGAGAACAGCCAGCTGGCCCACTGACTGGAAAAGATTGATATTTGTTACCATTCCAAAGAAAGATGACCCAACGGAGTGCGGAAATTATCGAAAAATATCCTTGATATCACATGCAAGCAAGATTCTGCTGAAAATTATCCAAAAACGTTTGGAACAATATGTCAACAGAGAACTGCCAGATGTACAGGCTGGATTTAGAAGAGGTTGTGGTACTAGAGATATTATAGCTAATGTTAGATGGATCTTGGTAGAAAGCAAAGAATACCAGAAGAATGTCTATCTGTGCTTCATTGACTATACAAAGGCTTTTGACTGTGTGGATCTCAACAAGCTGTGGCTGACTCTGAAAGGAATGGGAATCCCAGAACACTTGATCGTGCTAATGAGAAACCTATACTTGGACCAAGAGGCAGTCGTCAGAACAGACCAAGGAAACACTACATGGTTCAAAATCAAGAAGGGAGTCTGTCAGGGATGTATTCTGTCTCTATACCTTTTCAATCTGTAGGCAGAACAGATCATCCGAGACACGGGCTGTAGGAAAAGGAATGTGGCCTCAAGATTGGTGGAAGAGTCATCAACAACCTACGTTATGCAGATGACACAACCCTGCTTGCTGAAACTGAGGAGGACCTGAAGCACTTGCTGCAAAAGGTCAAGGACTGCAGCCTCCTATACGG
>NW_006399781.1:179492-180268 GCF_000299155.1 Elephantulus edwardii | reverse complement strand
TTTTTTTTCAGGACAAGCTTATTTGTTCTTTTGGCAGTTCATGGAATAGTCAATAGTCTCCTTAAACGCCACAGCTCAAAGACATTGATTCTTCTTCTGTCATCCTTATTCTTTGTCCAACTTTCAGATGGAAAGCAAGTAAATGAAAACAACAGGGTTTAGATCAGGTGAAACTTAGTCTTCAAACTGTTATCTTTGCTCTTCAGCACTTTAGAGAAGTCCCTAACAGCAGACATTCTCAACATATGTCTTTTTATTTCCTGGCTGCTAGTGACAAGGGTGTTGACTGTGGAGCCAAGGAAGATGAAGCCATTTACAGTTTGAATTTTTTTTTTCTTCACCTATCATTATGCTGCTTATTGGCCTAAGAGTAAGGATTTTTCTTTCCTTGACATTAAGGTATAACCCATATTGAAGTCTGTAATCTTTGATACTCTTCAGCCAGCAGTTTAAGTCCTTCTCACATTCAGCAAGGAAGGCTGTATGGCCTAAACAAGGCAGGTTATTGATGAGTCTTCCTCTGATTCTGTTAATATTGAAATATTTTACATCTTAATAGTACCATTCTTCACATTTGTTATGGATTGGATTGTAATTGTTGTTGTTGTTAAGTGCCATCGAGTCACTTGCGACTCATAGCGACCCTATGTACAACAGCCCTAAACCCTGCTCTATCCTGTGCCAATCTCACTGCCTCTGACACTCTCATCTCGATTATCCCAGTCACTGAATCAATTCACCTCATAGAGGGTCTTCCCCTTCTGTGCTGTCCCTCC
>NW_006399781.1:152944-179048 GCF_000299155.1 Elephantulus edwardii | reverse complement strand
AACAATCTCAATCTCTTCACCATCCATCCTGACCCTTCCAATTGGTCCAGTGGTGAGAATCTTTGTCTTCTTGACATTGAGCCTCAGTCCATACTGAAGGCTGCAGTCCTTGACCCTCTGCAGCAAGTGCATGGATTGAATTATGTCTCTCAAAAATAGCGTTGCAAATTCTCTTTGCCTGTGGTTTTAATCCTATAAGGGAATGGATTGTCTGTTATGTAAATGAAGAAGGATTAGTATAGCCTTAGTTTCGCTGACTACACAAAGGCATTTGACTGTGTGGATCACAACAAACTATGGCTGACTCTGAAAAGAATAAGAATCCCAGAACACTTTGCTAATGCAAAACTTATACTTGGACCAAGAGGCAGTCGCCAGAACAGAGCAAGGAAACACTGTATTTAAAAACACTGGTTCAAAATTGGGAAGGGTGTACGCCAGGGATGTATCCTATCTCTATACTTTTTCAATCTATATGCAGAACAGATTATCCGGGAGGCTGGGCTCTATGAAGAGAAATGTGGCATCAGGAGTAGAAGATTCATCAACAATCTGTGACATGCATATGACACAACACTGCTCTGCTTGCTGAAACTGAGGAGGACCTGAAACACTTGCTGCAAAAGGTCAAGGACTACAGCCTTCAATAAGGATTGAAGTTCAACATCAAGAAAACAAAGATTCTCACCACTGGGCCAATTAGCAGTATCATGGTAGATGATAAGGAAATTGAGACTGTTAACAGCTTTAGTTTGTTTGGCTCCACAAGCAACACTCTTGGCACAAGCAGCCAGGACATTGGTATTGCATTGTAAAGGTCGACTGTTAGGGACCTCTCCTGAGTACTGAAGAGCAACGAAGTCAGTCTGGAGACTAAGGTGCACCTGATTCATGCCATTAACTTGCTATGCATCAGAAAGCTAGACAATGCCAAGGGATGATCAAGGAGACTTGATGCCTTTAAGCTGTGGTGCTGGAGAATAGTATTGTTATATACCATGGAGTGCTAGGAGAACAAACAGGTTCTTCCTAAAGAGGGTGAAACAACATCTTGACCCAACCTCTGAGATATAAGAGATTACATAGGCAAGCAGAGGAGTTGTTTCTTCTTGTTGTTTTTATGTACTGTCAAGTTGACTGCAATTCATAATGACCCTGTTCTATCCTGTGCCAATCTTATTGTCTCTGACACACCTACCCCCATTACACCAGACATTGAATCAATCCATCTCTCAAGGGTCTTCTTCTCCTGCTCTGTCCCTCCGCCTCCCAGGCATGATGTCCCCTCTCCAAGGACTGGCCCCTCCTTGCAACATGCCCAAAGTATGTCAGATGACACTTTAGAATCTTTGCCTGCAAGGAGCATCCTGTTCTAACCCTATCAAGGACAAACCTGTTCGTTCTCTTAAGCAGTTCATGGTATATTCACTTCAAGCAAGGTTATGTCAGCTGCATAATGCAGGTTGTTGATGAGTCTTCCTCCAATCCTCATGCCACATTCTTCTTTATAAAGTCCAGTTTCTCAAATTATTTGCTCAGCATACAGATTGTGTAGGTATGAGAATGGATACCTTTCTTAATTTTAAACTATGCACTGACTGAAATTGTTAACAGTTTCGGTTTGCTTGGCTCCACAATCAACACTCTTGGTACCAGCAGCCATGAAATAAAAAGACTAATTGCATTAGGGAAAGTCAGCAGTCAGGGACCTCTCCAGAGTATTGAAGAGCAACGATGTCAGTCTGGAGACTAAAGCATCCCTGAGTCTGACTAAGTGTGTAATTGTGTCTTCACAATTACTTGCTATGCATCAGAAAGCTGGACAATGATTAAGGATGATAGAAGGAGAATTGATGCATTTGGGCTGTGGTGCTAGAGAAGAGTACTGAATATACCGTGGACTGCTAGGAGAACAAACAGGTTTATTCTAGAGAAAGTTAAATCAGCCTGCTCCTTGGAGGCAAGAATTCTGAAGATTTATCTGATGTACATTGGACATGTTGCATGGAGGGGCCAGGCCTTGGGAGGGACATTATGCTTGGGAGGGTGGAGGGACAGTACAAGAGAGGAAGACCTCAAAACAACTATGAGACATCATCTCACCCCAGTAAGAATAGCAAAATTTTACAAAACAGCAAACTTCAAAGGCTGGTGAGGTTGTGGAGAAACTGGAACCCTTATTCAGTGTTGGTGAGAGTGTAAAATGGTACAACCACTATGGAAGGCTCTACGGAGCTTTCTCAAAAAGTTGCAAATAGAAATGCCATTTGATCTAGCAATTCCACTACTAGGAATTTACTCTAAATAAACCATAACCACCACTCAAGCAGATATATGCACACCCATGTTTATTGTGTCTTTGTTCACAATCGCAAAGAGCTGGAAACAAACCAAGTACCCATCAACAAACGAATGGATAGAGAGGCTGTTCCACACAATGGAATACTATGCAGCATTGAAAAACAAGGAACTCATGAAATATTATGCAAAACAGATGACCCTGGAGGACATTATTCTGAGTGAAAGATCTCAGTCACAAAAAGACAAATATTGCATAGGGCCACTGTTGTGAAATGGGACTGACATCGGGGTTGAGTGAAGGCAGAGAAGGAGGTGAAGGATGATGTATACTACATTGAAACATATGAGGGAGAGAACTGTTTAAAAGGGATATATGATTGGGTATTATTGTCATGACAGGAGTCCAGAACAAAAGCTGCATAGTGGAGAGGACTTGGAGGGAGGGATGCATAATAATGAAAGGGTTGTTCTTTTACTATTCAAGGAGAAGAGTGAATTGGGGGGAAGGCAGCAGGGAGAAAAGTGCAACAATGAATTACTGGAAACACTAAGTCTCTGTAAACTTTCATTAAAATAAATTAAAAAAGGAAGAAAAAAAAGGAGAGAGATGGATTGACTCAGTGACTGGGGTAATGGGGATAAGTGTGTCAGAGATGATATGGTTGACTCAGGACAGAACTGGGTTCAGAGCTGTCAAACATAGGGTCACTATAAGGCACAAGTTACTCAATGGCACATAACAACAACAACATTGCTTCCCTGCTCTGTTCAGACAGCAGTTCTTGGTCTAGGTACAGGTTTCCTAAAAGCATAATTAAGTGCTCTGGAATTCCCATTCCCCTTGATGTTAGCCATAATTTGTTATGAGCCACACAGTCAAGTGACCTTTCATGGTCAGATGAGGTAAAATAGATGTCAAGACACATGGAGATTGTCAAAGAACTAGGAAGCAGAGGTTGAAAGGACAGAGGCCTTCCTCCAGAGCTAACAGAAAAACAGACTTCCCCTAAAGCTCTGGATTTGAAGTTCTAAGTTTTGGAAGTAATTTGTTTGTTAAAAGAATCCATTTGTGGTATTTGTGTTAAAGCAGCACAAAATAACTAAAATAGAATTTGGTACCAAGAATTAGTGGTGTCTCTCTAATAGCTAAAGTGTGGGAGGGGACTTGGAGTTGGGTAACGGGTAGAAACTGCAAGGATTTTAAGGTGTCTAATCTTAACTGCTGGAAGCAGGAGCGGCATCCACTTCCAAAATGGCTTGCCTCCGGAAACTCTATGTACGAACAGTGCTCAGGCTGTTCATTCATAGGGTGGCTATGAGTCGTCTACGACTCGAAGGCATTAAACAACAACAATCTTAAATGTTGTTGTTGTGTGCCATCGAATCAGAACGAACTCATAGTTGACCCTCCAGTGAGTTTTCAGAGGTAGTAAATCACATGGGAGGGGATTGCTTATCCTTCTTTATTTGGAGCAGCTTGTGGATTTAACTGCTTGCCTTTAGGATTGCAGCACTGCTTCTTACCATTAAGCCATCAGAGACCCTTAATAGTGAAAGGTAGGGGAGTGAATAGTAAATGAGTAGGGAGCTCTGGTGACTTGGTGGTAAGGAGTTGCACTGCCAAACTAAAGACACACAGTTAGAATCCACCAGCTACTCTGAAGGAAAAAGATGGGTAATCTCCTCCTATACTGCCTTTGAAAAAATCCACTGGTAGAGAGGTCTGGTGGCTTAGAGGTAAGGAATTTAAAGCCCACTGGAGGGGTCAATTATGAGTCAGTTCTGACATAACAACATAACAAAAGTAAATGAGTAGGGAATTGCACTGACAACTCCAAGGCAGGAAGTTCAAATCTACCAGCTGCTTCATGAAATAAAGGTAGGCCATCTCTTCCTGTATAATTTATGTTGTTGTTGTTATGTGCTGTCGAGTCGCTTGCGACTCATGGCGACCCTATGTACAACAGCCCTAAATTCTGCTCTGTCCTGTGCCAATCACACTGTCTCCAACACACCCACCCTGATTATCCCAGTCACTGAATCAATACACTTCATAGAGGGTCTTCCCCTCCTGTGCTGTCCCTCTACCCTATCAAGCATGATGTCCCTCTTCAAGGACCGGCCCCTCCTTACAACATGACCAAAGGATGTTAGACGAAGCCTCAGAATTCTCGACTCCAAGGAGCAGCCCGGTTAACCCTCTCAAGGATGAATCAGTTTGTTTTCTTGGCAGTCCATGGTACACTCAATACTCTTCTCCAGCACCACAGCTCAAAGGCATGAAATCTCCTTCTATTCTCCCTGGTCATTGTCTAACTCTTTGATGCATAACAAGTGATTGCAAAGACCATGGCCTGTATTAGACGCACCTTAGTCTCCAGAGAGACACCATTGCTCTTCAGTACTTTGGAGAGGTCCCTAACAGCAGACTTTCCCATGGCAATGCGCCTTTTAATTAACTGGCTGCTGGTGCCAAAAGTGTTGACTGTGGAGCCAAGCAAACTAAAACTGTGAACAGTCTCAATCTCTTCACCATCCATTCTGATGCTGCCTATTGGTCCAGTGGTGGGAATCTTTGTCATCTTGTTATTCAGCTTCAATCCATATTGAAGGCTGCAGTCCTTGACCCTTTGCAACAAGCACTTCAGGTCCTCCTCAGTTTCAGCATGTATAATTTGTAGCTTTTGAAAATCCACTGGAAGCTCAGCTATGAGTCAATTTTGGCTTAGCAACAATGAACAGCAACAAGAGTAAAAGTTTTGATTGCCTTAAAGAGGCTGTTGGTAAAATTACAGAGACTAAAGGCAAAATAAGGGAGCTTTGGTGGCCTAGTAGTAAGACGCTGTGTTGCTATCCCAAAGGCACATGGTTTAAATTCACCAGTTGCTCTGAGACAGAACGGTGGGCAATCTTCTCCCATATGATTTATAGGCTCTAAAAACTCACTGGAGAGTCCACTATGGATCATTTCCACTCAGAGGCACACAACAACAGACAAAAGGCAATACGAGGGAGCTCTAGAGGCCAAGTGGTAAGGAAGTGTGTAGCTAACCCTAAAGGAACATGGTTTGAGTCCACCAGCTGTTCCTCAAGGTAGGAATCTCGTGTGATTTAGTGCCTCTGAAAACCTATTGGATGGTTAGCTATGGGTTGGTTCCAACTTCATAGTACCCAACAATAACAAAGGCAACACTGGTGAAAGTTCAGAAGGGAGTGAAAAGAACTCCAGAGAAATTCTCTGTGGTATTAGAGAATACACACAATATCAGCAATAGAATGTTGCCTGAGCTGTGGACATTCAATTTGCTTCAGGTAGGATCGAAAATACACTCAAAACAACTATGAGATATCATCTCATCCCCGTCAGAATAGCAAAATTTAACAGAACAGCAAGCAACAAATGCTGGCAAGGTTGTGGAGAAACTGGAACCCTTTTTTACTGTTGGTGGGAGTATGAAATGGTGCAACCACTGTGGAAGACGGTATGGCGCTTTCTCAAAAAGTTGCAAATAGAGATACCATTTGACCCAGCAATTCCACTACTGGGAATATACCCCAAAAATACCATAACTGCCACCCAAGCAGATATATGCACACCCATGTTTATTGCGGCTTTGTTCACAATAGCAAGGAGTTGGAAACAACCTAAGTGTCCATCAACAAACGAATGGATAGAGAAGCTGTGGTATATTCACACAATGGAATAGTATGCTGCATTGAAAAACAAGGAACTCATGCAATATTATTCAAAGTGGGTGACCCTGGAGGACATAATGCTGAGTGAAAGAAATATCTCAATCACAAAAAGACAAATACTGTATGGTGCCACTGTAGTAAAACAGGACTGACATCGGGGTTTGGGGGAGACTGAGAAAGATGGGATAAATTACATATACTGCATTGAAACAGATGAGGGAGAAAACTGTCTAAAAGGGATATGTGATTAGGTATTTTTGTCATGATAGGAGTCCAGAGCGAAGGCTGCATAGTGGAATGGACCTGGGGGAGGGTTTATAAAACAATGAAAGAATTATTCCTTTACTTTTCAAAGAGAAGAGCGAATTGGGGGCAGGGAGGAGTGGGCAGAGAGAAAAGTGCAACAGTGACTGAATGGAAATCCTCAGTCTCTGTAAACTTTCATTAAAATTAATAATAATAAAAAAATTTAAAAAGAGAAATAAAAAAAAGAAAGTACACACACACGTTGTGTGATTGGACAAGGTAGAAAGGATGATGCTCTTAGTGTCAAAGACCATCTCTTTACCACTTACAGTAACACGCAAGAAGAAAGAGATGACCTTAAAAATGAACTATGCGGAGAGACCCTGTGGGCCGTGGCGGCGCTCTTCCTTTCTGATCCACCATCCACGGTGGGACCACCACCAAGACGCAGATTTTCGTAAAAACCCTCACGGGGAAGACCATCATGCTCGAGGCTGAATCCTCGGGCAAAATTGAGAATATCAATGCCAACATCCAGGATAAGGAAGGAATTCCTCCTGATCAGCCAACACATATCTTCGCTAGAAAGCAGCTGGAAGATGGGCGGACCCTGTCTATCTACAACATCCAAAAGGAGTACACTCTTCGCCTTGCCTTGAGAGTTCGTGGTGGTGCTAAGGAAAGGAAGAAGTCTTACACCACTCCCAAGAAGAATAAGCGTAAGAGAAAGAAGGTCAGGCTGTTTGTTCTGAGATATTATAAGGTGGATGAGAATGGCAAGATTAGTTGCCTTCGTTGGCAGTGTCCTTCAGATGAATGGGGTGCTGGAGTTTTTATGGCCAGCCACTTTCATATACACTACTGCGGCAAGTGCTATCTGACCTAGTGCTTCAACAAACCAGAGGACAAGTAATTATGAGTTCATAAAATATATGAATTTTTTTTAAAAAATGAACTGTGTGTGAGAAGTTCTGGTGGCCTAGTGCTAAGAAGCTGCACTGCAATCCTAAAGGCACCTCGTTCAAATCCACGAGCTCCTGCACAAAAGAAGGATGGGCAATCTTCCTCTAAAAACCTGCTAGAGAGTCAGTTATGGGTCGATTCCAACCTGATAGCACACAACAACAATAACATCAGTGCTACTATAACAGAAATACCATAAATGGTATCTTTAACAACAATGAACTGTGCAAAATAAAAACATAATTTAAAGATTTGGAAAACACTTATAAATCAAGGGTACAGGTCCTAGAATGTTCACCAAGGATGTGGTTATGCAACTTTTCAAGAGATTAAGATCATAGCTGATAGATCCAACCAAATACCACAGCAGAAAATCCATCTGGTTTTACCGAAGTGGGAATTGAAAGAATGAAAAGAAGTCTGTATGCTGCCTGGAATCCTATAGACAGAAAACAGACCAAAGGAGCTGTATCTGTTAGCTTCCAAGGAAAAGATGAATATCTGTGGAGAAGCTTGATGATAGCAAGACTGCTCAGTTTCAAACAGTGTTGCCATGTTCTCCTGGATTCCAAAGAGTGGAGCCATCATTTCCTACAAGTCACAAGCAACTTTGCCCTCAGTAGTAGAGATGGGACTTCAAGCAAGGTGTACCAGGGGGGAGGGTGCTGCCTAAAGGTGAAGGGAGTAGGGCTTCCATGCCCAAGAGGTACATGAATAGAGAGCCTGCAGGGCCAAGGAGGTGGAATTCCCACTCATATGGAGTTAGAGCATAGACCTGCCCAAAGCCAAGGAAGCAAAGAAGCCATTCCAGAAGGCCTGAAAAGTTGACCTGAAGGACAAGATTGGTGGGGCCCTCACTCAGAAAACAGAAGATGTGATCAGCAGCTCAGAGTCTAGAGGACAGGGCCATTGCCCAAATAATCACAGAGAACAGAAGATTACTTTCAAGCCTTCACATTGTTCTGCTGGATCATGGACTTCCTTGGTGCCCATTATTTCTTCTTTCTCTTCAATTTCTTCCACTTGAAATGAGAAGTCAACCTTACCTGCCTGTCTTACCATTGTATATTACAAGCAGATAAAATGTAATCTAGATTTTACAGATTCTAATGAAGAAGAATTGTTTGACCCAAGATGAAATAAGCCTCATGTCTCCCTAATCCTTTATTTAGATGATTTAGAAGAGGAGATGTTGAACTTGAAATTGATTGACTTTTGAAATTATGTAGTGAGGTAAATGTGGTTTTTATGTGGCAAGGACAGCAAGTTTTGAGAGCCAAAGGGATGGACTATTAGGAATTGAACTGTGCTCCTCCAAAATATGTGTGGTATATCCTACTGGACCAATTGGCAGCATCAGGATGGATGGCGAAGAGATTGAGATTGTTCACAGCTTCAGTTTGCTTGGCTCCACAGTCAGCACTCTTGGCACCAGCAGTCAGGAAATCAAAAAGCGTATTGCGATGGGAAAGTCTGCTGTTAGGGACCTCTCTAAAGTACTCAAGAGCAATCGTGTCTCTCTGGAGACTAAGGTATGCCTGATACAGGCCATGGTCTTTGCAATCACTTGTTATGCATCAGAGAGTTGGACAATGACTAGGGAGGATAGAAGGAGGAAGAATTGATGCCTTTGAGCTGTGGTGCTGAAGAAGAGTACTGAATGTACCATAGACTGCCAAGAAAACAAACAGATTCATCCTGGAGAGGATTAAACCAAGCAACTCCTTGGAGGCAAGGATTCTGGGGCTTCGTCTGACATACTTTGGGCATGTTGCCAGGAGGGACGGGTCCTTGGAGAGGGACGTCATGCTTGGGAGGGTGGAGGGATGGCGCAGGAGGAGAAGACCCTTTATGAGATGGATTGATTCAGTGACTGGGGTAATCGGGATGGGTGTGTCGGAGGCAGTGCGATTGGCACAGAATAGAGCAGGGTTTGGGGCTGTTGTGCATAAGGTCACTATGAGTCGCAGACAACTCGACGGCACATAACAACAACAACATCCTAATCTTTACGAACAAATATGTCTTCGAGAAGGTGCAACCAGATTACTCCTTGGAGGTAAAGATGATGAAGCTTTGTCTCACATACTTGGGCATGTTGCTAGGAGAGGCTATTCCCTGGAGACGGACATCATGCTTGGAAAAGAAGAGGGACAGTGAGGGAGAGAGAGGAAGACCCTCAACGAGATGGGTTGACACAGTGACTCCAGGAATGGGCTTGATTGTGTCAGAGGTTGTGAGAATGGCACAGGACAGGATAGGGTTCCTAGGCTCACTGAGTTATGCTCAATTTGATGACACCTAACAACAAAAACATGTCTATTTGTATTTTATTTATTTTGCAAAGGCATTTGACTATGAGGATCGTAACAAATTATGAGAAGAATGGGCATTCCAGAATACTTAATTATGCTCATGAGAAACCTATACACAGACCAAGAAGCTGTGTCTGGACAGAGCAAGGGAACACTGCACAGTTTAAAATCAAGAAAGGTGTGTGTCAGGGCTATGTCCTTTCTCCGTATCTATTCAATCTATATGCCTAGCATGTCCTCTGAGAAGCCGGACTATATGAAGAAGAATGTGGCGTCAGGATTGGTAGAAGACTCATCATCAACCTGTCCTATGCAGATGACACAACCTTGCTTGCTGAAAGTATGGAGGACTTTGAAATGTTTGCTGCAGAAGATCAATGACTAAAACTTGAATACAGACTGCATCTCAACATAAAGGAAACAAAAATCATCACCACTGGGCCAATAGACAACATAACGCTATATGGAGAAAAGATTGAAGTTGTTAACAATTTCATCTTACATGGACCCACAATAGAAACTCTAGGTACTAGCAGTCAGTAAATCAAAAGTCCAGTTGCATTGGGAAAATCTGCTGTCAAAGACCTCTCCAATTGCTTAACAACAGGATGTATTTTTAAAGACTAAGGGGCATTTGACCCTTGATTAACTAAGGTGACATGATCTTTTCAAGTGCTTGTTATACAATAAGAGAGAAGAGGACAGCTAGAGTAAAAAAAAAAAAAAAAAAGTACCTAGACATACAGATATCTCCAGAGAAGTAGAAAGCAGATATTGTATAGAAAATCACTTTCTTCCATAGATAGAAGCTTCATCAAGTACATGCTTTGTGTTTGGACTACGAGTCTCCTAACTGTGAGATAAAACTTTCTGTCTGTTACAGCCATCCACATGTGATAGATACTTGTGTTGGTGTAGTACTGAATAACTACAATGTTTCACTAGTATGAATTAGATTTTCAGTAGTGCATTATTTCAGAAGTGGATGACCCGTCCTGCTTCCTACCTCATCTTAGTCTGGAAGCCCTCTGAAGCCTGCCCACCATGGTGACCCTGTTATTTGAAACACCGGTGGCATAGTTTTCAGCAAAACAACAAGCCACTAGGGCATAACAAACATAACAAACTGAAAGATGAGTGGTGGATTTGCATACAGACAACCAAAAGACAACTCTTTCTTGGAAGAAATAACAGCCTTCTTTAAGCAAGGATGATAACATTTCTCTTGACATATTCTGGGCATGTTATTAGGGAGGGGCCAATTCCTGGCAAAGGCCATTATGCCTGAGAATGTGGGAGGTCATTAAAGGTGAGGAAGACCCTCAGTGAGATGGGTTGATGCAGCAACTGGAATAATAGGTTTCAGCAGAGCAGAAATTGTGAGGATGGCACAAGATTTCATTCTATTGTACACTGGATCTCTAGGAGCTGGAGTGGAGACAATTGTACCTTACAACAGACAGCTACAATAAGAACATATGTGGTATTTCCTAACAGAGGCAATTTCACAGAAAAGATCTTATCTCACACAATTCAAAAGCAAGCATCACAAATTAGGGTGCTGGGATTACAGGAAAGCCCCCTGAGAACAGCACTCAGATTAATCTGTTGTTATGTGCTATCAGGTCGCCTGCGACTCACAGCTACCCTACAGAGCAGCTCTGAAACCTGCCCTGTCCTGTCCTGAGCCAGGACACTGACTCTGAGACAACAACCCCCATTGCCCCAGTTAATGTATCAATCCATTTCATTGGGGTCTACCTCTCTTGGGCTGTCCTTCCAGGATTCCAAGCATGATGTCCTTCTCTAAGGATTGGTCCCTCCTTTTATAGGACATAAAACAGAGCTTCTCTGAATTTGATCCAAGAGAATCTTAACACCCAGAAAAAGAATAATCATTCCCCTGTTATGATTCTGACTAGGAAACACAAGTGCAATTAGGGATGAAGGTTATTTTAGTAAAATAAATGGGTATTCTCATTTGTCTTCTGAGGCTCAGTATGTGCAAGGCTGAAACAGATATTTTGTCTCCAAAATTTCTCTGGTAGGACCCTGCCCTTCACTTTCAATAGGATTGTATTTGAGAACATGAGCCTAGTGAGTTAGCAATCTACATATCAGTGACTGGTAACCACGAGGATGGACCTCAGGCTCCACCATTAAAACAGGACACATCACCCACCATAATCACCCATTCAAACCATCAGGCTTCAAAATGTTAATAGTGCTTCTCTCTCTCTCTCTCCTTTTTTCCTACACATCAACATTATCTTTGGGGAAACTACTAATTGCTTGATCACTTAGAAACATTACTGTGCTCTTAGGAAATTTTTCCTAGTAATGAAATCTTCTCATCAGCTCCACTTTCAGATTTTCACTATGTGCTTTTTCTTTTTACAAGTAAATATCCATTTTGGAAAAAAATTTGCAGCAGATGCAACAAACTGAAATACAATATTCTTGGAAGCTACTTTGGATAATAAGCAAGCCTCCTTTTTAAATACTGAAACCTTCTTGTAGCAAATTCTCTGTTCAAACCCACTCTTCAGAAATGCTCTTGTATGTACTTAATTCTCAAATATTTTTATAAGTTAATCTTTAGGCTTGTTGCAATTGCTCAGGTTTGCAATGCCTTTATCTAGAAATGGGTTTAAGAAAATAGGACTTTGATCAAGTATTTTTCCAATATTTGCAGTTTGTGTGTAAGTGCTGCTAAGTTATATTTCCCTTTGCCGTCTCTAAAATAGACTATTTCAGTGTTTTCCATTAGATGTGCCGGAATACTAGCAACATGTTTCCAGCAAACAAACTTAACCAGCTTTTAAAGCCCGACAATGCCTGCTAAGTGCTAGTGCCCAGGAACAAGACAGAAAAGAATCTAAAGAAAGAAAATTAATTTGGAGGGATTCCAGCTGGGGTCCAGGTAAGGCTCTGCCACTCTGTGTGTCTCTAGCTAAACAATCTGGTCCCACAGAAATTCCACTTTCCTATCTGCCAAAGGGACACAAAACATCACAAACCTGTGAGGATCAATGCCGAGGCACAAAAGCAGAGACCCTGCCACATAGTAGGTTTTCATTAGTCAAATATTTCCCTTTGCTCCCTTCTACCAATGACAACCATAAAGCTCAGGGTTCGATCAATAAAAACAACCAATCACAAATGCAAACTACTCGTTTTACCATGCAGCTCCAGACAAACTTTCTGGAGGAGAGTTGTCATTTCTCCGCCTTACTCATGGGGAAGAAATAAAAATCTAAAAAAAGAAAGCAAGCATCTGCTATTGGGGTAAAAGAAAGTTCTGAGAGGGGAGATAACCATCCATTAATTTCATCATCCCCAGCACCGATTTCGCCAAGGTCTGGCTTTGAAACAAAGGGGCCACATTTTCTCAACCAGTGCAATCAGGGTGTGCTTTATCAAGGCGTTATTTGTTTTCAAGTACTAATCGATTTCTTCAGGTGGTGGTGGGAAGCAGCTGAAGAAGACTTGGAAGGCTGCGGGGGCGTTAATATTGCGTATGATATGTTCAAACCTTTTCTCCAGCGCAGAAACTCCACAAAGAACTCCTCTGCAGTTTTCGTTACCCAGGGCTGTTTCTTTAAATTGTTTGACGTCAGAGAAGGAATGCTATAGCAACAGTCTGTCAAACTGGAATTAACTCAGAAGAAAGATGGGGGGTGGGGAGAAGCAAACTGCTCCCGGGTGGTACTGACTTCAGAGGGAGCAAACTGTAAAGATTCATTTACTTTATGACATTTTAAACATGAAAAATCTGGGGAAATGTGAAATCATGGCTTCGATTGAGATGCGTATGGTGTGTAAGGTATTCAGACATGAGTGGCTTTGAAAGGGTAATCTGAAGGCCTCTGGTCTCATTAGTGATGAGAGAGGCAAGAACTCAACAGTGATCGTTTATTTAGAGACCGACTTTTGCAAAGGTTACGCCATTCAATCACTGTAGCCCCTTTAGGAGGCAGGTATTCATTCACTGCTGAACAACCTGGGCCTTGAGATGGAACAGGGTCATGACACCACGAGTCATGGCAGAACTGGGATTGCAACGCAATCTTGTAGTACACGGGGCTCCAGTTTACTCTCTCACGTTTAGAATTCCAGATGGCTAAACGCAAGTGGGTCCTGGGAGTCTTCTAAGTCATCCTCGAGCATGCCCACGAGCAAAGCGAACCCCAGGCCAAGCCAAGAAGGAAACTGATCACACTATTTTAGACGGGCACTACTCAGAAGTGTGCTCTGGTTCTCAGGCGCCACACCAACAAGAAACCGAAACTGCCCTGGAATTGATGTTTTTCTTCTCCTTCTAGCAGGAAACAAGAGAGAAAATAGGAAGCTGAAGCTCCGCGCGGCGCCGGTTGCCTTCGCCCCCCGCCCGGGTTGCGCGCGCTTCAGGCCCTGAGCGCGCGCGCGCCGTGTGCCCGGCGAGCCCGCGCCTCGTGCCTCGCGCCTTGAGCCACGTCCCCGCCCCGGCCCGGCGCGCCCGGGAGTTGGCTGTTGGGCTGCGCGGGCCTGGGTGTGGTCGGAGAATCTCGGCTTCTCGGCTCGCGTGCGCAGCGCTTTGCACTCCCACTCCACGGACCCGGGCTGCCTCAGCGCCCCGCGGACCCAGGCAGAGCTCGGTCGACGTGGGCCCGAGCGCCTTTCAGGTAGGCGGCGAGCGCACGAGCTCTGGCTCGTCGGTGCGCCCCGCGAGCGGACTCCCGCTTTCCCGCAGGGGGCGTGGGGCACCGCAGGGCCGCCCGGGAGGAAAGCGGCCCGGGGGCCGGCGCTGGTCCTCTTGGAGCTCCCCCGACACGCGGGCGCTGGGCTCCGGGCTGTAGACCTACCCGGGAGGGACGGGGCGGGCGTGCCCGGCCGCGCTCTGCTTGCTCGCGGGGTCCGACTCCTCGCCGGCCGCCTCAGGCCCTTCCTGGATCGCTCGCTCGGGGCCCGAAGGGCCGTTTGAGTCCCCCTCTGCCCGCGACCTCCCCTGCCTCCCCCGGGACGGCCAGCTCGCGATCGCGCCTGCCGCGAAAACAGCGGTTGTTGGAGACTGTCTCGAAAGGTTAGCGGGGAGAGACTTGAGAAAGCTTTCGAAGTTATGCAGTGAGCGTCGTGGTCTGTCCGATTTGTTTTTTCACATCATGTCCAGCCCTTTTTTTTTTGGGGGGGGTGGATTCATGGATCATAAAATACTTGCAAAATTGAGCGTGTGATAAAAAGTGCTTTCTTTTCTCTCCACGTTCCTTTTCTACCTCAGCACAGGAACGGCTGCTTTATACTTTGATAGTTAAGAGGTGTTTGGGAAAAGGAGATTTCATTCCCCAAATTGAAAAGCAGGTTTTCGTTTGTTTATAGAGGCGAAGCTGTGTTATTTTGTATCTCGCGCTGGCCCCTTTATCCCCACTTTCACCCTCCCCCTTTTAGTAAAAGATGAAGCCACGTCTTTGCCTTACCCGCTGGCAAAATAGCTCGCTCCCTGTGTGAATTAACACTCTGTTGGTGACTTTACCTTAGAAGTTGGGATTTAATTGTTGATTTTCAAAAAGCCAAATTTTTTTGCCAGGGAGTCCGTGCAGTAGAGTCAGTGGCAACTCATAGCAACCCAACAGGACAAAATAGAACTGGTTTCCAGGACTGTAATCTTTAGGTAAGCAGACTGCCACATTCTTCTCCTGCGAGCTGCTAGTGAGTTTGACCAAGACCTTCTGGAGAGCAGCCAAGCACTTAACCATTGCAACACCAGGGCTGCACCAGTGATTGATCAGGACTTTTATACCAGTTCACCTCCATGTAGTAAACTGAGATTATCACCTGTGAGGACATCTTCCAGACTTGAGTAAAGTGCACACTGCTCATTTACCCAAAATCAGAAACACTGTGGTCAGGAACCAAGAGGAGGACCCTCAGCTAGATGGATTGGCATGGTGACGACAGCAGTGGGATCAAGGATGTCAGAGATGATGCAGGTGGCACAGGATAGGAGCAGATCTGTTGCTCATAAGGTTACTATGAGTCATGCTCGACTGGATGGCACATAAAAACAGCAAAGGACAAGGTGCAGGTACCCCATAGGATTTCCAAGGCTTTAAATCTTTAGGGAAGCAGATTGCCACATCTTAGTTTCTTCCCACTGTGTTCCACAAGAACTCTAGTGGCCTAGTGGTTAAGAGTTGTGCTGTCAATCCAAAGGCAGGCAGTTCAAATCCTGCTCCACAGGAGAAAGCTCTCCATGACACTTAAAAACTGTAAAAATCTCCTGGAGGGCTAACTGTGGATCTGTTTCCACTTGACTAGACAACAACACAACAGCAGTAGGTTCCAGAGGAGCAGCTTTTTGTCAGCAGCTGAGTGCTTAGCCCCTGAATCATCAGAACTCCTTATTTAAGATGTGAGGAGAGTGGATTACAGTCAACGAGGCAAAAGGCAGCTTGTATACATTTTAAAATTTATGAATTGAGATCTTTACACATTTACAATAAGATTCTTCTGTGTGAGGGGTTTTTGTTTATTATTGATCCTAGACTCCGGAAGTTTCTTATTTATTTCAGTATTTGATGAAAAGTCTTTTTATGCTTTTTCCATGTTGCAGTTTCATTTGTAAATGAATTTGAAGCAAAAATAGAAACTTTAAAGTTTTGTGTTTTATTGACTAACACTAGGAACCCTCTTGTGCATACACATTTATAAAAGAATAAAATTGGTTACTCTGGCATGCCTTTCAATTGTGGTGTTACAGAAGAGTCCTGAATTAGCCCATGGGAAAGCAGACGAACAAGCAAATTTGTCCTGGAACCGGGTTATTCAGGAGGCAAGGACGTGACATCTGGTCTCACATACTTTGGACATGTTGTCAGGAGGACCCAGTCCTTGGAAAAAAAGACAGTGTGCCTGGGAAAAGTGGAGTATCAGAAAAAAGAGGAAAACCCTCAACAAAATAGTTTGACATGGTGACTCCATGGTGAGGACAGTGCAGGAAAGGGGAAGTATAGGTGCTGCTGTGAGTCAGTGGTCCCAATGGCTCCTAAGAACAACACAGGTAATACATTTTAGTATCACAGTGTTACATAGCCAGCAACACAAAGTGTGATACATTTAAGTTCATCCCTTGCAGAGCCATTTCTTTCTGCCTTCCAGTCCATTCCAGACTTGAGGGACCCTCTTTGGGACCCTCTATCAGATTTCTATGGCTGTAAATCTTTGTGGGTAGAAACTGCCTATTTTTTCCTTCTGTCAGAGTGTGTGGTGGATTCGGACCATTGAGGACCTTCAGGTTAGCTACATGTCACATATCAGTACCCCAGGTCTCCTCATTTAAGAGGTTATTCAGAGGAGGGGAGGAAAGAGAGCAATTATTCTGAGATGTTGATCTTTTAAATTTGTAGAATTGGTTCCCTGTTAAATAGTTGGCTCTTAAGGATATGTGCACATACTTTTATGCTTTAAAAATAGCCTCTGGGCAATTTGAAAATGAATTGGAAAGAAATGTTGGAAATTTTTTGCCCTTACCAAATACTGACTGAAATGTGTGATTTCTGTAATTTCTTTCAAGCATGTTATGAGGTCAGTTAGTTGTTTCTAGTTTCCTTTTCCTTCCTTGTTTCTCCATCATTCATTATGGAAACTACATCTCCAGTGGTATAGTTTGTTTGATGTGCAGTGCTAATCCAAAGATTAGAGGTTGGAATCCACCCATCCCCTTACAGAGAGTGCTGGGAAGTTACTTTTCCTAAAGATTTTACATTGAAAGCCTAGGCCCCCCCACAGATGCTAGTGGCAGGCAAGTAAGTGACAATAGTTACCTCTGTTTGGGGTCTGAGACAGTAAGTAACTCCCCCGGGACAGTGGCAGTTAAGAATCATAATGGGAATTCAAGGTAAGGTTGTTTCACTCTCTCAAGCCTCTTTTCTTTCTGCAGTACAACAAATGAAATTCTTTACATCTCTAGCAGTGTGGACTGTGCTGCCAAGCCTGTGACCTTAAGTAGGTTTCCTAGACTGTAAATCTTTACAGGGAGGAGACTGTGGACCTGCCTTCTGCTGAGCATTGAGCGCCTGGTGGATTAAAACTGCTCGCAGACATTTTGGTTAACAGCTGCACACATTACAACCCTTTGGAGCATGAAGACTGACTCTCAATTACTTGTTAATAATGTGTGTGAAATTTCCAGAACACTTAATGTACTGGGTTTGTTGGTCGACCATGATCTGTAACCATGTGGTTGCATGGGTCCCCACACCAGCTAATCTTCCACCTCTCCTTTCTTGGTTCAGTGTCTTATTCAGAGTTGTGCAGTCCCTCTTGCTGCTGCAGAATTGCTCTCATTGACGTGATTCTCATCACCATCAAGACAGACTCCTGACTGACTGTCCAGTGGATTTTTTTTTATTTTTTTCTTTTTCTTTTTTCGAGATTGGCCGCCTTTCTCTTGGTGGATTTGACCCTCCAGAGAGATGCAGCCTGGGAGCTTTTTATTGACTCCCAAGGGACCGGTGGGAGCCACCACGACTTCTTTTCGCTTCCATACTGCTCCCCGTGTGAGGTGACTCCGGATCGCGAGCGCCAGGTAGCTCCATGTCTGCATTCCCCCGCTCCTTGCCTCCGTGGGTGCTGGGGCAGAGCTGTACTCCACTGGGGGTCCCAGCAGGCTTTCTGGGGGACCGCGGGCCCCACTCGAACCGCCGCCACACTTTCCGTAGCTGCTGACCGTTTATGGCACCCGGTCACCTGGAAGGTGACACACAGGACAGCAATCCCTTCGCAGCCTCCAAGCCCTCATGCCTGCCTCTTCCCATCGGATGTGAGGACGTGAAACTTTATGGGGTTGGGAGTTGTGGAGGGAAGGAAGGGCTTGCCCATCTTCCTCCTACCGCGGATAGATTTGAACACAAGCAACACTGCGCAAAGCTCACTATGGACCACGGCACCAGAACGCCCCGCTGGGAACCCTTTAAGGTCCTTCAAATTCAATGAGAAATTAGTCTCTAGATACTCCCTTCTGTAAGTCTCGTTTTTCTTTGGCGTCTTCTCTTTGCATCTGGAATCATTTATTACACATTGTTTCTTCTTCCCGTCTTAAAATCCTTTTCTGATACGTTGTTCTTTCAGCGTCAACAATGGCCGCGCATTGTTCCGTTCGGCGTCGTTGTTATTAGGTACCTTCACAAGTGGCCCCTGGCTGACCTTCCAGAGGGTTTTCAGAGGACGTCATGGCCACGAGGGGTGGCCCCCCTTTGTCTCGCTGCACAGCTGGTGGGGGCAGCGCAACTCCTTAACCGCCAGGTCACCAGCACACCCCGTTCTCCCCTGAAAAATTATTCGGTAGCTCCAAAAGGTAGAGGAGAAATAACCGCAAATGATGAATTCGTTTCTTATAGTAAATGGAGAAGAATAGAGTGAAAGTGATAAGAGGGGGCGATTACCTCCCGGAGGCGATGCCGCTGGGGTGACCACGGGGCGAGGAGTCCCCAGAAACCCAGCGGCACACACCCCAAGAACCACAGCCTGTGGACCAGTCAGGGTTCGCACAGTGCCTTCCCTCGGCCTCTCAAACTGAACAGAGCTTTCTCAGCCAAAGCACGGAGGTGCGCTCCCGGCCTGGGACGTGCGAAGACCTCTTCCCGAGCTTCACCAACCAACCCCGATCCAGAGTGCGGCTGGTGGGCTCCCGCGATGCCCTCCGACCGGCCTCACAGACCCCAGTGCACCTTCACTAGCCAATGTGTGGAGATGCAGCCGCGGCCCGCACCCCCAGCTAGAATTGCACAGTGCCCCCGACTGGCCTCTCAAGTGCCAGTGGACCTCCACCCGCGTTGTGTGGCGGTGCATCCTGCAAACTAGGTTGGAATGGCGTGGTGTACTCAGACCGGCCTTAAGCCGTGGTAGAGTTTTACCAACGAACAGCTTTACAGAGGTGCCTCCGCAGCCTGTGCGCCGGGCTAGGATTGTGCAGTGCCCTTCCATGGCCTCTCAAGTGCCAGTGGACCTTCGCCAACGAGTGTGTGGCAGTGTGGCCACAGCTTGCATACCCATCTGGGATCGGAGTGTCACCACCAGCTCTGTACTGAGGTGCGTCCACAGCCTGTGCACCTGCCTGGGATTGCACGATGCTCTCGGGCCCACCCTTCAGATGCCAGCCCTGTACAGAGGCGGTGCGACCACAGCCTGCACATCCGGGTGGGATCATGTGTGTGAAGCGATCTGATCAGAGCATCGCCAACCAGCTCTGTATGAAGGTGTGACCAAGGCCTGCGCACCCTGCTGGGATCTCACACGGAGCAATGAACTCAGACGGAAGCAACAACGCCCACCAGTCCTGTACAGGCGTGCAGCCACGGTCAGTGCACTCAAGGGATCGTAAGGTGGGCTTGGATGGGAGCATTGCCAACCCGTGGGATCGTGCGATGTGCTCTGACCTGGGCCATCGCCAGCCAGCTCTGTACAGAGATGTGGCCGTGGCCTGCTCACTCAGGTGGGACTGCACCAGGCCCTCCGCCTGACCTTTCAGCTGTACACAGGTGTGCCAAGCCCGTGACCAGCCTTCCAGCAAAATCCGGGTGATAGATAAGTGAGCCCTGTAAAGGTGAGAAGCAGGTGCCAGGCCTGGGTAAGATAAAGTTCCCGTTCTGGGCCATTCAGTATAGGCGAAGCCAAGATCTCTCAGGCGGCCAACAGCTGGACCCTGCACAGGCCACCTTCCTCCTGGGGACTGCCCACCACGTGGGGAGGGGGTGTGACACATGCAGGCCTCTCTACAGGCAGAAGAGCAGAGGTACCTCTGCGTGGTCTGTGCCTCTCAGGAAACCTTTGCTTCTTAGGCTGGCAGCTCCAAAGGAAAACAGTGAATTCAAGTAAATTCGCACATG
Organism: Elephantulus edwardii; assembly: GCF_000299155.1. Lineage (NCBI taxonomy): Eukaryota > Metazoa > Chordata > Mammalia > Macroscelidea > Macroscelididae > Elephantulus > Elephantulus edwardii. The sequence continues at coordinate 158,665 of NW_006399781.1, read as the reverse complement.
AGGTGTGACTGTAGTGGCATGGTCCATAGGGAGTTGCTGGCTAATCCTCTTGAGCAGTTGGGGGAAATGAGCAATTTACCTACATTTCTTCCCTCACAATAGCCCCTGAAAACCTGCGGGAGGGTCAGCTGTGAGCTGGTTGCAACTTGATGGCAGCAACTCCACATATAAATAGAGAAAAAGAATTGCAACATAATCTCCTATTCTGTATAAAACTGGAACCCACACTCACTGTTGGCCTATGGATTCTGACTCAGTGACCCTCCAGCAGGGAAACCCACCTTCATATCTTCACAGAAGAGGCTCGCTTAGTGGGTGAGGAGCTGCGCTGCCAACTCTAAGTTGAACAGTTTGAAGACACCAGCTGCTCTGTGGGAGAAAGAGGGCCAAGTTCCTCTCACACCATTTACAGGCTCAGAAAACCCCCTGGCGGGTCAGCTGTGAGTCAGTCTGCTTATGGCTATCAAAGGTAAATCTTCAGCTAAGCTGCTAGTGGATCCAAACTGCCCGTGCTGAAGGTTGTCACTTTTGAAGTGTTAAATACTGCCAGCCCCCCCTGTGAACTCTGTGTAGTGTATTTTTATTTGTGGTCAACAGAATGTAGCAATTTTGCAACATCATTTACTTGTGTTGTGGTTATGGGTCATCCAGTTGGAGCTGACCCATAGCCCACCCTCCAGTGGGTTTCCAGAGGCAGTAAATTGCATAGGGAAAGATTTCTTGTCTTATTACTTATCTTTCTTGTTATGTGGGATATGGCAGATGATGAAGTTAATTGATATTTGGGAAAAGAAAATCGAATCACTGAATGGGAAAAGACAAAATACCGGTGGTGGTGGTGGTGGTGGTGAATTGAAATTAGTGATGACAGTATGTCCTTGAAAGAGCAGAGAAGCAGTGGCAGCTGCTGGCAGTTAGCACAACCAGTACCCACAACTTGGGCACCAGAATTCCTTAGGGAAAAAATGACCAGTACTATGGGCCTGGGACAGCCTCCAGGACAAGGTGAGGTAGTACTCAAAAAAATTATGTAGGTGTATCAGACGGAAATTAGGAACTAGCTTGAAGGAAATCCCATCTACCAAGTACAAAGACATTTTGAACATTTAAGTTAGTAATGATGGTAATTAATTATAGGGAACTCTGGTAAGAAGCTGCGCTGCAATCTTGAAAGCTTGGGGTTCAAATCCACCAGTTGCTCTGTGAGGGAAGGATGGGCAGACTCGTCCAGTGTGAGTAACAGGCTCTTGAAAATTGGCTGGAGGGTCAGCTATGGGTTGGTTCCAACTCAGTGGTACACAACAACAGTTAATGATGACTTGAATAAAAGAAGAATCTACAAATTTATAATAAAGAAAGAAATGGAAGCACTACTTGCAAAAATCATCAGTTTACAATCACTGCAGCAATATCAATTCAAGAAGGTACAACTAACAGAAAAAGTTTGATTGGGAAAGAATATTTACGCAAATTATCTCACCAGGGATTTTTTGTAAAGGGGGGGAAATGGTAACTCTAGTTGGAGAAATTTGGCAGACACTAACTAGGTTACCAAAGTTAATACCAACTGTAATGGGATGACCGTGTGCCTTCTGAGGAGATTGAACTGAGGACATCGTAAGTTTTTTCTGTAGCATTTCTAAAATACATAGCCAGAATCCAATCATAAGGAAACAATTGAGGGGCCTAAATTAAAAATTATTCTATGACATAATTGGGCTGTGCTCTTTCGATATGCCTGTGTCGTGAAAGACAAAACTGTTGCAGAGAAGAAAGTGTGGGAGACACGATGATTAAAAGCAATGTGTAATACTGGACTGAATTCGGAATGGGGGGAAAATTGCTCTGAAGACAATCACTGGAATAAAGCCAAAATCAAACTCAATAGCCATCAAGTCAGTTCAGACTTCTAGTGACTTATTGGACAGAGTAGAGCTGCCCGGAGGGCTTCCAAGCTATACATCTTTATGGAAGCAGATTGGCACATCTTTCTCTTTGGGAACAGCTAATTGAGTTTGAACTACTCACCTTTTGGTTGGAAGCCGACTGTTTCAACTCTGGTGCCAAGATTTCTGATTAATGTGCTTGTTAGTGAAATTGAATATGTATTGAAGATTAGAGAGACCCTGCTGGTTGTAGTGGTTTGCTAAAGAAAAAAAACCTTTCTGGTAATGATGCTTTCTGCATCATTACTTGGGAAGTGTAAAATTTGAATATGTATTGAAGATTAGAGGGGCTCTGCTGGTGGGGTGGTTACAGGGTTGAACTCTCCTCTACAGGAGAAAGTAGTGGCCCTCTGCTTCTGTAGAAGTTTCGGTTGCTCTCCGTCAGTTCTTGCTCAGTGATCCTCCATCATAAATCTTGGCAATAACAGATGGCCCATCATTCTCCTGAGGCTGGTGGATTCGAACTTCTGACCTTTAGGTTAGAGAAATACATAATATACTGTGCCACCAGGGCTCCTTTTACTTATTCTTGCTGTGGAGGAGATTATCTTTCTCCTGTTGAGCAGCTGGTGGATTCAGTCTACATGCCTTCGGATGGCATCACAGCATATGTGCAGGTCTGTTCTGTCCAGTAGGATTGTTGACAGTCAGAATGGATTCTTCGGTAGTGGGTTTAGGATGTTGCGGGGGTTTTTTGTTAACTGAAGATTAAAAAAATGATAGTGCAAAGCAACTATGAGATATCATCTCACCCCAGTAAGAATAGCAAAATTTAACAGAACAGCAAGCAACAAATGCTGGCGAGGTTGTAGAGAAACTGGAACCCTTATTCACTGTTGGTGGGAGTGTAAAATGGTGCAGTCATTATGGAAGGTTGTATGGAGTTTCTCAAAAAGTTGTAAATAGAAATACTTTTTGACCCAGCATTTCCACTACTGGGAATATACCCTAAAGAAACCATAACCACCACCCAAGCAGATATATGCACACCATGTTTATTGCAGCTTTGTTCACAATAGCAAGGAGTTGGAAACAACCTAAGTGCCCATCAACAAACGAATGGCTAGAGAAGCTGTGGTATATTCACACAATGGAATACTATGCTGCATTGAAAAACAAGAAACTCATGAAATATTATACAAAATGAGTGACCATGGAGGACATTATGCTGAGTGAAAGAAATATCTCAGTCACAAAAGGACAAATATTGCATAGGGCCACTGTTGTAAAATGGGACTGACATCAGGGTTGAGGGAAGACTGAGAAAGAGGGGATAAAGTATACTGCATTGAAACAGAGGAAGGAGAGAACTGTTTAAAAGGGATATATGATTAGGTATTATTATGATGACAGGAGTCCTAAACGAAGTCTGCACAGTGGAGTGGACTTGGGGGGAGGGATTGTACAACAATGAAAAAAATTTTCCTTCACTTTTCAAAGAGAAGAATGAATTGACATTTGACGGGGAGGGGATGGGCAGGGAGAAAAAGTGCAACAACGAATGAATGGAAATCCAAAGTCTGTAAGCTTTCATTAAAATTAATTTGAAAAAAATGATAGTGCATCAATTTAAACTTACTGGTTTTGTCGACTGTGTTACTGTTATGTAAAAAAAAGTCCTTATTCTTTGAAGAACCCAGTGGAGGGTCAAGTTCTGACTCCACAGCAATGTGAGAGACAAAGGAATGAAGATACACAGTGACTTATTTCGGAGTAAAGATTACAATAACTTCTATTTACTCTCAAAACTATAAATAATAATTGTATAGAGTGATAAATACAGCAACTTTAAAATTGATTAAATAAAAAGGTCATTCACTATATAGGTTTCTTTTGTTTTTAAAAAAGAAAAATTTTAAAATAAAACTTCAAATGTTGGTAAAGCTTTATCAACAAAGTGAAGTGACCTAGTCAAAAAACTCAGCTTTCTTCCCTTGGCGACATTGGTGGATTCAATCTGCTGAGGACATGAAGCCTCTGAGTTAGCACAGTTTGCTGTAAGCTACACTACAGAATTGCTGTGCGAACCAACACATCTCCCATGTGAATCACATGGGAGGAGATTGACCACCCTTCTCAAGAGCAGCGGCTGCTGGATTCAAACTCCTTGCCTTCATTAGGACAATACAACTTCTTACCCTAAGCCACCAGAGTAGAAACCCTAAAAGATAAGTTAGAGCTGCCCAGTAGAGGTTTCCAAGGTTACAGTCTTTATGGAAGCAGACTGCCTCATCTTTGTCTCGTGGAGTGGCTGCTGGTGAATGAGTTAAAATGTCCAGCTTTCTGTTCACAATTTCTTAAGCCATGTGCCACCTGGGCTTCTTGGCATCAGCTGTTATTGTTGTTGAGTATAGACTACAGTCCAAAGGAGGAGATTGTCCATCTTAAAAGCTCGCTTGGAGCAGCTTGTGAATTGGAATCACATACCTCTCTGCTGGCAGTGCAATTCCTTACACTAAGTCACCAGATCTCCCTTGGATTAGCCACTAAGGAGTGCAAATCAACTCCATCATAAGATACTACCTTATCCTTGTCAAAATGATAATGATTTAAAAAAAATTAAGACAGTGGGTGTTGGTGATATTGTGGAGAATCTGGAACCCTTATCCTTGAAGACGCTGTGAAAAACTGTGGTAGTTCTTAGAAAGTTGAGGCTAGAAGCTACATATGATTTAGCAGTTTAATCTTAAATATGTACTAGAGGAAATAAAAGCAAGAACACAACACAAACTTTTATATTATTGCTCATTGCATTGCTTTTCATCAAATGATAAGAGTAACCAAAATGTCATCAACAGATGAAATGATAAGCAAATATATATCATAGACAGACAATGGAATATTACTCAGCCATAAAGAGATATGGAATCTGATGCATACTGCAGTGTGGAAGAACCTAGAAATGATTTTGCTGAGTGAAGTAAGTCAGCCATGTTGTTGTTGTTATGTGCCACCAAGTCGCCTGTGACTCATAGCCACCCTATGTACAACAGCCCTAAACCTTGCTCTGTCCTGTGCCAATCTCCCTGTCTGACACACCTGCCCCCATTACCCCAGTCACTGACTCAATCCACCTCCTAGAGGGTCTTCCTCTCTTGCGCTGTCCCTCCAACCTCCCAAGCATGGTGCCACTCTCCAAGGACTGGTCCCTCTTTGCAGCATGTCCAAAGTATGTCAGACGAAGCCTCAGAATCCTTCGTTCAAGGAGCAGCCTGGTTTAACCCTCTCTAGGGTGAACCTATTGTTTTCTTAGCAGTCCATGGTACAGTCAATACTCTTCTCCAGCACCACAGCTCGAAGGCATCAATTCTCCTTCTGTCATCCCTAGTCATTATCCAGCTCTCTAATGCATAGCAATCTCTTCGCCATCCATCCTGATGCTACCGATTGGTCCAGTGGTGAGAATCTTTGTCTTTTTGACATTGAGCCTCAGTCCATACTGAAGGTTGCAGTCCTCAACCCTCTGCAGTAAGTGCATGAGGTCCTCCCCAGTTTCAGCAAGCAGGTTTGTGTCATCTGCATAACTCAGATTGTTGATAGATCTTCCACCAATCCTAATGCCATGCTTCTCCTCATAGAGCCCAGCCTCTCGGATAATCTGCTCTGCATACAGGTTGAAAAGTTACGGAGATAGGACACATCCTTGGCGTACACCCTTCCCAATTTTGAACCATTCAGTGTTGCCCTGCTCTCTTCTGACGACTGCCTCTTGGTCCAAGTATAGGTTTCACATTAGCACGATTAAATGTTCTGGGATTCCCATTCTTCTCAGAGT
>NW_006399781.1:145648-151849 GCF_000299155.1 Elephantulus edwardii | reverse complement strand
GCAGGAGGGGAAGACCCTCTATGAGGTGGATTGATTCAGTGACTGGGGTAATCGGGATGGGTGTGTCAGAGGCAAACGACTCGATGACACATAACAACAAAAACGTGATTGCAAAGATCATGGCCTGTATCAGGCACACCTTAGTTTCAAGAATGACACTGTTGCTCTTCAGTAATTTGGAGAGAACCCTAACAGCAGACTTTCCCATTGCAATACATCTTTTCATTTCCTGGCTGATGGTGCTGAGAGTGTTGCCTGTGGAGCCAAGCAAACTAAAGCTGTGAACAATCTCAATCTCTTCACCTTCCATCCTGATGCTGCCAATTGGCCCAGGGTTAGAATCTTTGTCTTCTTGATGTTTAGCCTCAATCCGTATTGGAGGTTGCAGTCCTTAACCTTCTGCAGCAAGCACTTCATTTCCTCCTCAGTTTCATCAAGCAGGATTGTGTCATCTGCATAACACAGCTTGATGCCACACTGTCTTCTCTGGCCTGGACAACTGCTGGTGCTTTCCACATGGACTCTCAACTTTAACTCTGTCCCCTAGAAGCCAAGGTGAACTTGTAAAGATATCAATCAAATCACCTTCTCTCCTATCCGTGGAATTTATCACTATTAAATAAGATTTGAGTTTTACCAAAGTCTGCAAGGCCTATGTGATCATCAAATTGGGGTTCCTGCCCACTTCTTTAATCTCATCTGCTCCTCAGTGTCTTCCTCACGCCCATCCAAGTATATGTTTTTCTCTGGGAACATAATTTGTAGGGAGCTGTACTACTAACATAAAAGTTAGCAGTTTAAATTCACCAGCCACTCTATGGGAGAAAGATGGACAGTCTCTTCTCATTTAAAGTAGCCAGTGGAGGGAGCCTCAGAAGCCCAGTGGAGGAAATTGAAGCTGCACTGTGATGAGGATTGGCTGGTTTGTTTGCTGTAGCATGCCTCTCTGGTTTCACCTCAGGGCCTTTGTATTTACCATTTGTACTGCCTGGAACGTTTTCCCATACATCTTTTCAAAACTCATTTCTTAACTTCATTTTAGGTAATTATTTAAAAAATAGTCTCCAAGGAGCCCCAGTTGTTATTGTTGCTATGTGCCATAGAGTTGCCTGCAACTCATAGCAACCTTCTGTACAGTAGCTCTGAATCTTGCTCTATCCTGAGCCAATCTTACTGTCTCTGACACCCCTACCCTCATTACCACAGTCACTGAATCAATCTCATCCACAGTCGTCCTCTCTTACAGTGTCCCTCCACCTCCTAAACATGATGACCTCTCCAAGGACTGATCCCGCCTTGCAGCATGTTCAAAGTATGTCAGACGGAGCTTCAGAATCCTTGCCTCCAAAGAGAAGCCTGGTTTCACCCTCTCTAGTATGAACCAGTTTGTTCTCCTAGCAGTCCATGGTATATTCCTTATTCTTCTCCAGCACCACAGCTCAAAAGCATCAATTCTCTTATCTCTGGTCATTATCCAGCTTTCTGATGCATAGAAAGCAATTGCAGAGATCATGGCCTGGATCATGTGCACCTTAGTCTCCAAACTGACATCGTTGCTCTTCAGTACTCTGGAGAGGTCCCTGACTGAAGACTCCCCATGCAATTCATCTTTTAATTTTGTGGCTATTGGTAACAAGGGTGTTTATTATAGGGCAATGATTATTATCTTAGTGGTAAGGAATTGCGCTGCCAACCCAAAAAGAGGCAGTTCAAATCCACCAGTTGCTCCACAGAAGAAAGATGAGCATTTTCCTCTTGTGTTATTTACAGCTTCTGAAAACTCGCTGGAGGATCAGCTATGAGTCTATACTAAACAACAGCAATGATGGAAATAGGCTTGAGGTTTTTGGGCTAGTTTTGGGTATTTTGTGGGTTTTTTTGGGGATTTGCCTTGTCTCATAGATTTTTATCTATAGAGATTTAATAGAATCCATTCTATAAGGTGGGAGCCAGACTTTGGGAACATATAATCTCTTTGTTCTTCTGTAGGATTTTAGGTATTTTTGCCATAGGTACTATTTAGTTGAGCCTTAATTCTGTTTTTCCACCTCCATTTTTTGACTGTGGGTTTACCCACCTTAACACTTTTGTTCAGGAATTTTTTTAAATAGCAAAATTGGACTTTAACTATTTGATAATGTTTAATCAAAAATCCAGTAAAACCATTTAAGCTGAATAAGGCTTTGTAGTCTGAACTGGCATGTGACATAGATTATACATTGCATTTAGGATGATGATGATGATGTTGTTGTTGTTATGTGCCGTCAAGTCACTTGCGACTCACGGCGACCGTATGTACAACAGCCCTAAGCTTTGCTCTGTCCTGTGCCAATCTCACTGTCTCCAACACACCCATCCCGATTACCCCAGTCACCGAACAGTCCACCTCCTAGAGGACCTTCCCCTCCTGCGCTCTCCCACGCATGATTTCCTTCTCCAAGAACCGGTCTCTCTTTACAACATGACCAGAGTATGTCAGACTAAGCCTCAGAATCCTTGCCTCCAAGAAGCAGTCCAGTTTAACCCTCTCCAGGATGAATCTGTTTGTTTTCATAGCAGTCCATGGTACCCTCAGTACTCTTCTCCAGCACCAAAGCTCAAAGGCATCAATTCTCCTTCTATCCTCCCTAGTCATTGTCCAACTCTCTGATGCATAACAAGTGATTGCAAAGACCATGGCCTGTATCAGATGCGCATTGGTCTCCAGAGAGACACCATTGCTCTTCAGTTCTTTACAGAGGTCCCCAATAGCAGACTTTCCCATCACAATACGTCTTTTAATTTCCTGGCTGCTAGTGCCAAGAGTGTTGACTGTGGAGCCAAGCAGACTAAAGCTGTGAACAATCTCAATCTCTTCACCATCCATCCTGATACTTGCCAATTGGTCCAGTGGTGAGAATCTTTGTCTTCTTGACACTGAGCCTCAATCCATATTGAAGACTGCAGTTCATGACCCTCTGCAGCAAGCGTTTCAGGTCCTCCTCAGTTTCAGCAAGCAGGGTTGTGTCATCTGTATAATGCAGATTGTTAATAGATCTTCCACCATTCCTGAAGCCACACTTCTCCTCATAGAGCCCAGCCTCCCGGATGATCTGTTCTGCATACAGGTTGAGAAGGTATGGAGACAGGACACATCCCTAGCGTACGCCCTTCCCAATTTTGAACCATGCAGTGTTTCCTTGCTCTGCTCTGATGACTGCCTCTTGGTCCAAGTAGAGGTTTCACTTTAGCACGATTAAATGTTCTGGGATTCCCATTCTTCTCAGAGTCAGCCACAGTTTGTTACGATCCACACAGTCAAATGCTTTTGCATGATCAATGAAGCACAGATAGGCATTTAAGATACCGAACACATTTTATAGTATATCATGATGGAACCCTAGTGACACCGTGGTTAAGTATTTCACTTCTAACCCAAAGACCTGCCGTTCAAACTCACTAGCTACTCTGAGGGAGAAAGATATATCAGTTGGCTTCCATAAAGATTTACACCTTGAAAACTCTAGGGGTTCGGCGATGTCACTATAAGTTGAAATTGGTTTGACAGATGAGATTGTTTTATAGTATGTTGTTTGTTGCTATGTGCTGTCAAATACGAACCAGCTCATAGTTGATCCTCCAGTGGGTTTTGAGAGGTTATAAATCACACAGGAGGAGATTGTCCATCTTTCTTGCCACTGAGCAGCTGGTAGCTTTGAACTGCCTACCTTTGGCTTGCCAGCACATCTCCTTACCCATTAAGCTAATTTTTATAGTATGTTCTTGTTAGGTGTTGTTGAATCGGAACCAACCCATAGCTGACCCTCTACTGTGTTTTCAGACGCAGTAAATCACATGGAAGAGAATGCCCATCCTTGTTCCAAGGAGCAGCTGGTTTATTTGAGCCTTTGAAACTGCAGCACAGCTTCTTACTGTTAGGCCACCAGAGATCAATTGTGAACAATTTTCAGGAAATCATTTTATGTAATTTTTAACTTAGAAAGTAAATACTTTGATTCTAGATAGCTATAAGTTAAATCATGTATATTAAATGGAATGTGGTAGGTAATTAAGGAAATTGCTACTGTCAAGGGACCCTTATTATTTATAGATTAGTTACTAAAGGAGTCATTAGAGAAATTGGAGATGGTTATTTTTGTGTTTCTCTTTTTTAAAATGTGGATTCCTTCCTACCACATAATCTAAAAAGTGTAAAAAAAAAAGTTGGTTGTAATTTATTTTAAAGCTCAAATATTTTTGTGTATGTGGTTTTACCTGTGACAATTAAACAAGGGATCTTCATTATGTTCCTTAAGTTATAAATGTGTCACTTAGGGAAGCCTTTGAGGAACAACATTTTAGGAAAAGAAAGAGAAGTAAGTCTTCCTTCTCTTAAGATATAAAGAAGATATACAAAACATAATGTACATGCATGAAACAGTGAACATGAGTGATAAAAATATTTTTTAAAAAGAAAAATATGTGAAGAGGAGGGATAGAGCTGCTAAGTACATTTCATTCAGGGCTGTTTGCTATTCATGTAAAGTTTCCACTGTATTTTCTCTGTATGTAAATAAGAATTTTTAAAACAAAATTAAAACATATCACCTCTATATTTAAAATATACACTGTGCTGTACCCGATATAAGTGTAATTTTAGGTATGTTAGCTTTACTTTAAATAAATAGTAAAACGTTTTCCCTTCCTTTTTTCGCTTTTACTTTAAATATTAAAATTAAGCTTGTTTGAAAAACTCAGGATATAAATTCTCAGCTTTTATAAATGCAAATAGTAGCCAGACTCTTAACGCATTACAAATGACACACACATTTAATTTCTAAATGTAAAAATGTGTGGCAATCCAACAAGAAAATCCATTTGCTTTTAATTCCATGATTTCTTGTTCTTTCTGTTTATGTGTGGCATTTTACTGGGTCGTAGAATTTACCATGTCAGTTTAGATTTTGCACTAACAGAACTCCAGTTATTATCCAAAACCATAATTATTATCCCAAATAATAATTGTTTTGTTTTTTTAAGATTGAGTTATAACTATGTGTGGAATTATCACACTCTGCCTTTTTGAGAAAACTTTTAAAAATCACTTTCAGCATTTCAAAATCTAAGTTCATTTTATTTTTGTTACTTCAAACTTTTATTTCTTTTTGTTGTCAAGGATGTACACAGGAAAACATACATAGGTCAAACACTAACTCTAACCCAACCGTTTTCACCCTGTTTCCTCCCATAGGAACATCAACTCACTGTCCACTGAGGTTCCTGTCTAATCTTTCATATTACTGTTGTCACTTTGATTCCATAGGAGTTCTTTAAAAAGTGCCTATTACTCAAGACAGACCTTCCTCTTACCAGTACTGTTGTTCAATTTTAAGATTACTTCAGGGAATATATTTTTTGTTTTAGAGCTTAATTATTCCCTCTGGGCAATAGTTGAAGAAATTTATCTACCTTCTAAAGCCCCAGGAAGCCTGGATAGAACCTTGCGAATTTAAATTATGTTCTGTATTCCCCCACTTTCACCCCACTGCTACTTTCTTTGTTCAGAATTCTTCTATAGAATCTTTGATCAAAATGGTAGGTACTGGTAGTTGGGCACCAATTAGTTCTTCTGGTCTCATAACAGAGGAGGCAGTTAGTATGGAGATAATTATCTACACATTCTGTGTCCTTTGACTCCCCTTACTTTGTGGCTCCCGGTGAAGAGAGAGCAACTGGGCTGTGGATGATCACTTTGAAACTTTTAAAACCCCATGCAGTACACAACAAAAGAAAAGGTAGCACAGACTCCTGAACATGCTACTAAGTTCCTTTTCAATGGTCAAGACATGTGGAACACTGATTTTGATGGGTATTTTTTTGCATATAAGAAACTGTTGAATGTAAGCCTTAAATTTAAAAAAGAAATTACTTCCAATTATATCTCTTTTCAGGTAGCGTGAATATTTCAAGACAAAAGAAAATGTCTTCACCACAACAAGATAAAGGTAAATAATCCAATAGAAAATTGGGCACAGGATATGAACAGACACTTCACCAAAGAAGACATTCAGATGGCAAACAAGCACATGAAGAAATGTTCAAAATCCCTAGCTCTGAGAGAGATGTAGATTAAAACAACTATGAGATTATCTCACCCCAGTCAGAATGACAGAATTTAACAGAACAGCAAGCAACAAATGCTGGCAAGGTTGTGGAGAAACT
>NW_006399781.1:132616-144573 GCF_000299155.1 Elephantulus edwardii | reverse complement strand
CCTCCTTAGTCATTGTCCAACTCTCTGATGCATAACAAGTGATTGCAAAGACCATAGCCTGTGTCAGATGCACCTTAGTCTCCAGAGTGACACCATTGTTCTTCAGTACCCTGGAGAGGTCCCTCATAGCTGACTTTCCCATCGCAATACCTTTTTTTATTTCCTGGCTTCTGGTGCCAAGAGTGTTGACCGTGGAGCCAAGCAGACTAAAGTTGTTAATAATCTCAATCTCTTCACCACCCATCCTGATGCTGCCAGTTGGTCCAGTGGTGAGAATCTTTGTCTTCTTGACATTGAGCCTCAGTCCATACTGAAGGCTGCAGTCCTTGACCCTCTGTAGCAAGTGCATCACGAGGAAAAAAAAAAGAAAATGTCTTAATTCCTTAGCAATCCTTCCTAATCCTAGTGTTTCATTTCATACTAAGAGCATGAACAAATATATTATTTTAAGGGAGGTTACAGCTGACTTCAAAATAGAGGTTTACCGGATTCAGTGTTTCTTTTGAATAAATGAAAAATGATACCTGAAATATGTCAAATGATTGTTAATGGTTTCTTTGTTGAAACTTTTTAAGTTGAGCTTGTTGGGAAATAATAAAATTTATATGCAAACATATAATTTTTTTTAACTCTTCTCTTTTTCTGTCTTTCAGGAAAAAGAAGTCAAAATCTTGTTCAGACAGGGAATATAATTTTGTATTGTTTTAAATGCAGACCAATAAGGATGAGAATTATCTTCTCTATAATTGTGTATTCCTCTTAAATAATTTTATAAAAAGTATTTTGTTGCTTTGTATGACAAGGAAGATAATAATTTGATTTTTTAGGAACTTCTTAAAAATGCATAAGCACATTCTCAAACTTTCCTCTAGTCAAATATTTTTTTATTAGTTTCCTCATGTTCACATGCATTTAGACCAGTGGGTTTATCAAACTAGTGTGCGTCACGGTCACCTAGATTGCTTATTAAGGCAGAAATTGTTAGTCTTCATATGTTTCTGATTCAGTAGACATTAAAAAGAGCCTGAATATTTGCATCAAAAGTTCGTGAGTGATACAGGTGCTGCTGGTCTCAGGGAGAGCCACAGGTTTACACTGTTTGGTTAAATGTGTAGTTATCAGCCAAGTTTTCTCCATCTTAAGGTCTCTAGATTGGCGTTGGAATAGGGTTCAAAATTGGGAAAGATGTACGCCAAGGATGTCCTATATCTTTTCAATCTATATGCGGAACTGATTACAGGGAGGCTGGGCTCTATGAGGAGAAATGTGACATCAGAATTGGAGGAAGACTCATCAACAACCTGCATTATGCAGATGACACAACCCTGCTTGCTGAAACTGAGGAGGACCTGAAGCGCTTGCTGCTGAGGGTCAAGGACTGCAGCCTTCAATACGTATTGAAGCTCAGTTGTCATCAAGAGGACAAAGACTCTCACCACTGGGCAGCAGCATGATGGATCATGAAGAGATTAAGATTGTCAGCAGCATCAGTTTGTTGGCTCTACAATCAACACTCTTGGTACCAGCAGCCAGGAAATGAAAAGACAAATTGCATTGGGAAAGTCTCCTGTTACATGTCAGTTTGGAGACTCAGGTGCGCCTGATAGAGGCCATGGTCTATGCAATTACTTGGTATGCTGCAGAAAGCTGGACAATGACTAGGGGTGAAAGAAGGTAAATTGATACCTTTGAGTTCTGGTGCTGGAGAAGAGTTATTGAATATACCATGGACTTCTAGGAGAACAAACAAGTTCATCCTGGATAGAGTGAAGCCAGGCTTCTCCTTGGAGGCAAGGATTCTGAAGCTTTGTCTGACATACTTTGGACATGCTGCAAGGTTGGATCAGTCCTTGGAGAGGGACATCATGCTTTAGAGGGTGGACGGACAGCGCAGGAGAGGAAGATTCTCGATGAGGTGGATTAATTCAGTGACTGAGGTAATGGTGATAGGTGTGTCAGAGACAATAAGATTGGTAAGGGATAGAGCAGGCCTGTTGTACGTAGGGTTGCTATGAATTGCAGGTGACTCGATGGCATATAACAACAACAATTGGAATAGGGCCAGGATTGACATTTTTTAAAGGTGAGTGTAGTTAAGAGAAAATCCTTCACTTGATTATATAGAGTCCTGGTGGCATAGTACTTTTTATTACATGCTGGGCTGCTAACCCAAAAGTTAGCGGTGCATGCCCACAGTGACTCCAGGAGGTGGCCACCTCCTTTAACATTTTAGAGCCTTGATAATCCAAGTGAGTTGGACCTGATAGCAGTGGGTTTAGTTTTTGAAGTGATTGTATCATTTTCCTTTATGAACTACCTGCTCATTAGAGTCCTGATGTGTATTTAAAGAGCCTGGTGTCACAGTGGTTAAAACATTTAGCTGTTAACCAAAAAAAGTTGGTGGTCTAAACTTACCAGCCGTTCTGTGGGGGAAAGATGAGGCAGTTGGCTTCCATAAGGTCCATTGCCTTAGAAGCCTACTAGGCAGTTGTACTCGGTCCTGCGAGGTCCCCACGAGTTGTCTCTTGGATGGTTGTATCCTACCCCACCCCACCCCTCAATCTATATGAATGGCTGAACCCAGGATAGTCACATTGCTTTCCAGAAACTAGAAGGACACAGCTTCCACAGCCAGAGAAACTTACCTTAGTGATTCTCAGAGTGTTAAAAGGAGAAAGAAGTGATTCTGTTGCAGCATCGTTAGAGTGTTAGGGGCATAAAAGGGGTTTTTTCCCTCCTAAAGAGAATTTTGTTTCCTTTTTCATTAAAAGTACCATTTCATTTTACTTATGGACAGCAACCTGAATAGTGTTTAGGGGCTTCTTTTCTGCTGCTGGGTCAAATTAGCTCTGACTTAAAGTTCAGAGGACATTTTAGCAGTGTTTCATTTAATTTTCCAGACATTTAGATGCAGAAACATTATTATCTCCACTGTACAGATGAGAAGAAGTGTGAAGTCATTTATAGTTTGGGGGTCACGTTCTCGCTCCAGTTGTTGTTACTTCTTGTTGTATTTGTGGCACGTCAAGTCGGAACCAACCCAGAGCTGACCCTCCAGTGGGTTTCCAGAGACAGTAAGTCACGTAGGAGGAGAGTGTCTGTTATTTTTCCCTGCAGTAGCTGGTAGATTCAAACCATATGCCTTTGGGATTGCAACACAGCTTCTTACCACTTGGCCTCCAGATCACCCTTGTTGTTAGCCCCCATCAAGTGAGCTGCCTCATAGAGTGGATGTATACAACCTGATCCTGTTGCATCCTCACATCTCATCTGTTTTGCTTAACCTAGTTGTTGTGCAGACACTGTGTTAACTCATTTTATTCAGGGGTTGGAATTTCTTTCTTTTTTTTTTTTTTTTTTGCTATCTACTTTACAAAACATGATGTCCTTATCCAAGCACTGACCCTTCCTGATAACATGATCAAAACATATGACACAAAGTCTTGCCACCCTCACACCTAAGGAGCATTCGGGCAGTACATCCTCCAAGACAAATATTAGTTTGGTCTTTTGGCAGTCTGTGGAACCTTCAGTATTCTTTTCCAATCTCACAATTCAAATGAATCCATTCCTCTTCTGTCTGCCTTATTTATTGTCCAACTTTCACATGCCTGTGAGGCAACTGGAAATACCATGTTAGTCCTTGAAGTAACTTGTGTGCTTTTTTAGCATTTTTAAAGAGGGTCCAATTGGTATTTGATGTTGGACAAAGTTCGCAACCATCACTCTT
This sequence comes from Elephantulus edwardii, assembly GCF_000299155.1. Classification (NCBI taxonomy): domain Eukaryota; kingdom Metazoa; phylum Chordata; class Mammalia; order Macroscelidea; family Macroscelididae; genus Elephantulus; species Elephantulus edwardii. The sequence continues at coordinate 140,843 of NW_006399781.1, read as the reverse complement.
CAAGTGCTGTCATCGGTAGAGTGAGGCTGACACTAATGCCTACCTTCTGAGACTGTTTGGAGAACTAAATGAGTTAAAGAGCTTTAGACAGCACAGTGACACCTATTAAGTACTTAAATGCTGTGTCTAGGTTAGCTGAATTCTCCCTCGTGTATGTTCTCTTCAGGAGTTCTTCAGACTTTGTGTCAGGTAATCTTTCTCGCTTAAATTACAGGTTATTTTATACTACAGTTTAGTACTTCAGAAAGTTCTGAAAGTAAAAATTTTCTTAATCATTCATGGCAAGATCTCAAGTGATTTAGACTCACTTATTGGCAAATCTGACCGGAACTAACATGAAGCTATTGGTAGTATATGTTTTCTATAGTTAATATGACTATGCTTCTATTTTTTTTTTTTTTTTAGGAAATCCTAATGCTTCATTATGTAAGATGCCCCAAGTTCTGGTTGGGAGGGATTTTGTGATGTAGTAAGCATACTTTTAAAACTTTTTTAAAATTCTCAGTTCTGAAATGAATCTTTTTCTACAGTTTAGGCTACCAAATGACAGATTTATGTGAGTAGGTATTGATACTAAGGCTTCAAACCAGTTCATTCCAGTTCAATCTCCTGCTGAGAATTTGCATTTCTACCCCAGGTAAACTGAACCAGAATCTACATTAATAAGATCCCCAGGTGATTCTCACATATACATAAGATGCTCCTGTATATGAGAATCACCAGGGATCTTATTAACTTGTTCATTCTGATTCAGTATAACTGGGGTGGAAATGCAAATTCTCAGCAATGGGGGATTGAACTAGAATGATCAGGTTGGAATCCCTGTTTGGTATGACTGTCTTCCTCTTCAGGCTGTAAAATTTTTGACCCAAGTCTTATTCATGTGGAATCCAAGTTCCTGGCACATAATAGGCATTCAGTAAATGTTTGGTGAATGAATAAACTCTGCCAAAAACTTTGCACTTTGGTGAAAAGAAACAGACTTGAAAGTGGAACCTTATTTATTTTTTGGAACACAAATAAAACCTACTGCCTTCATTTCACAAGAGATTGAATTGTTTTACTTCTGGGGTATTTAAACATGATTAATATAATGAGTAATTTGGTGATGAAATCTAAAAAAAAAGTTCTAAACCATGCTATAATTTCACCAGCCATCAGCCATGTCTTGTTTCTTTTGACCATTTATTCCCTGGAGCTTTGATTTTTTGGGGGGGTAACTTATAGAGAAAGAACACCACGTGGGGATATCTATACCTGGAATATTTGAAGTGGACTGGGGTGGAGTGTCTGTTTCCTCTGAAAATGACAGTAAAAACTTCAAGTACCTAATTAACTATTGGGTTTTTCTTTTGTAAATAATATATGTTGATATTGATGTAATGTGCTGTCTAGTTGGCCCAACTCATAACTGACCCTCTAGTGGGTTTTCATGGGTTGTAAATTGCATAGGAGGAGATTGCCCATTTTTCCCCTGCAGAGCAGCTGATTGGATTTGAACTACATGCCTGCCTTTATTTTTATTTTTATTTTTTTTACATGCCTGCCTTTAAGTTGGCCACGCAACAACTTACCAGTGAGCCACCAGAGCTCCCTAAATAAACGATAGGAATTAGAGGTCTATGTTTTAAAAAGAAAAGTCCAATATTAGTAGTATGTTGATATGTTCCCTAGCAGCAGATATGACTCATAACTGCCCCTCTAGTGGATTGGATTATGAGGGGCTATAAATCGCACGAGATGATATTTTCCATTTTATTCCTTTGGAGCAGCAGTGGATTCAAACTGTGTGCCTTTGGATTGGCAGCATAGCTCCTTACGGCTAGGCCACCAGAGCTCCCTAGTAGTATGATAATGTTATGTTGTTAAGTGCCTTTGAGTGGAGAGTCCTCAGTGCTTGGGTATGTAATAGCAAACTTAAAATCACTTTTGACAATTAGAGCTCTTACTTTACCTTTCTATTTTATGGATATGGAAAAATACAGCAAAAGTAATTTATGCATACAATTTTTTTATTAATTTCAGTGAAAATTTACAGAGACTTTGGATTTCCATTCACTCATTGTTATGCATACAATTTTTAAAGGACAATTTGAAACAGTCTTTCGTGTCCTCTATGAGCTTGCATGAACAGTGTGGAAATTAGTACTTATGAATACTTGTATTTTGTTGTTTCATGTCGTTCACCAACACAGCAGTATGATTGTGCGGTCTACATAAAGCCTTACTTTACTAAAACTTGTGTGGACATTTTAAAAAATAGACTGAGAAGGCCATTTGAATTATACAACTGTATTTTTTCCCCTTCATTTTATTTAACAAATTGGCTTGGATACAATGGTTCATTGGTATGTTTTGATATTTGTAACTGGTACAGCTGAGCTTTTAAAAAATAACTGATAGGCTGTTTTCTGCTAAACTTAACAATGCTGTCACTATATAGTATGTAAAATGTGCTAAATGAATCGCGTATTCTTGTTGAGAAAGAAGTTATAGTAATTGAAACTAAGAGCACTGTACTTATAGAAAATTTGTTTCTGTTAGATTATCAGTTTAAAATGGCTTTAGTTGGTATCTTAAGGGCTAGCTCAGAAATCACTTGTAAAAATAAGCTCAGATGTGGCCTTGAGCAAAATCACCATTGGTAAAATTCTGTTAAAATTATTCGATGGTTTACTGCTTTTATTACTTTTTGACAGAAGGATAGTTAAAGAAGGTAGGGAGGATGCCTATATCCTTATTTGTTTTCTGTTGTCATCTTTGTAGGGAGCTCTAGTGGCCTAAGGGCAACAGTGGTGGCCTAACGGAGCTGCGCTGCCAACCCAAAGGCACATAATTCGAATCCATCAGTTATTCCATGGGAGAAAAGTGGACAGTCTTTTCCTGTGTGATTTACTTCTGAAAACCCACTGGAGGATCTGTTACGAGTTGGTTCCAATTCGGTGATACTTAACACCACCTAATAGTCAAATGGGTAAGGAGTTCTGTTGTCAACCCGAAGGCAGGCACACCATTCAAATCCACCATCAGCTCTGCAGGAGAAAGATGGGCGTTCTCCTTCTGTGCATTTTACAGCCTCTGAAAACCCACTGGAGGGTATTTGAGCTATATGACTCGGTGGCAATGAGTTTGGAGTTTGGGTTGTAGAAGGTGTAGGTTGCCATCTGCCAAGTCTGCTATCTTGCCAGAAAACTGTGTCTCATAACCTATTTTATTTTCCTTCCAGGAGAGGAGTTTTATGGGATGATATTTGGGATATGGATTGGAGAAAAAGAACTTGGAGAGAAAGAGTGAAGGGGAAAGTGTTGTGTGATGAAAGCCATGGGAGTAAAGTTTCTTTTAAAGAGGAGGATAATTTGTCATAATCAGCTAGCTACTCCTATTGTTACACCCTCCTCAGTAGTTCAGCCATTGTTGGGAGAGGGGGAAAGGTCAACACAGGAAGTCTCAATAACTAGAATGTTCTCTCTGTTAAGTGACAAAACTAAAAAGTTTTTTGTTGTTGTTTTGCTTTGTTCCATAGAAGTGAAAGGGCGGTTCTTTTTAGCAGTGGGAGGAAAAGGTAGCTTTAATATTTCCTTTTAGAGGGCCAGAGAACATTTGTGATTATCTGACACAGACGTCATAAGTGTTCTAATGTTGCAGCTTAGAAGCATTCCTTAGCCCTTTTTCTTATTAAATGCCCTTTCCCTTCCCACAAAGCTTGCTTAAATGTAGCCAGTTTTTGCATATGAATAAGGTTGGAGAATTCAGAATTCCACCTGAGGTTATGGAGCCATGTTTAGGCAAGAGTTTTTAAAATTTCTTAAGAAAGGAAACATTGAAAAAACTGTAATAAAATAGTAACAACTGGTAAATCTACATGATAAGTATTAAGAGTTTCATAGTAATTATTCTCTCTACTTGTCTACTAATTGTTTATTAATCCACTTTGAGTTTTAATAATAATCTGCTATCTTTTTAGGTCCAAAGAAAATCTAGATGTGAATAATCTGTAAAAAAAGATTGATCCATAGGTAAAGAACTGAATCTTTCTCTCCCTCTCCTTAACAGTTCTTTTCACTTGCTAATTGGTGAGATACAGATTGAAGGATGAGTGAACTGGAACAGCTGAGGCAGGAAGCCGAACAACTGCGAAGTCAGATCCAGGTGAGTGGGAGTGAAGTTTTGTTTTGAAATGTTAACACTTATTCAGCATCCACGTTTATGCTATAAAGATCAGCAGGAGACTAATGCCCACAATGTGGCCACTGAGCTGGGCCTCACGTCCCCATTTCTTCATCCTCTTCGCCAGTCGCCCAGGCAGTACTTTTTTCTTTCCTTGACTCTTGGCCACTCAGAACTCACAGCAAGAAGGCACCATCCTCAGACTGTAAAAGGGGCAGACTCCCGCCTTGAGCCTGTGCAGCCCGCGTGACTCCCCAGCTTCATGATCTGCTGGCTCCAATTGCACTTTTGGGGTTGATTGTTCACTGGAACAACTCACAGAATTTATGAAGGATATACCCTGTTTATGACGGCATTATAACCAAAACATATATACAAATAAAGAGATAAATTGGGTGTGGTCTGAAATGATTCCTAACTTGGAGCTTCCATCTCCCAATGGCTGTGCTGCCCTCCCAAGACCAAGGAGGTTTTCCTGTCAGCCAGCAGGTTGGGTGGTCAGCCAGTCCTGCATGAACAGCCTCCTGATCCCGGCTGATCTACCTCCCAGGAGAATCTTCTGATCTCGGCTGCCCCTATCACCAGAACAAATTGTCATATGTGGCCAGGAAACCCCAGACCAAGGTATTCCAGTTGCTTGAAGGGTTATTTATTTCTCCAGATCCAAGGCCAGAGGCCACCTCCCATGGGACAGTACTAGGTCCTTCACCCCACAGCGATGTACAGAATTAGTCATTAACTTACCAGCCTATATGAAATAATTTATGAGGCTGGAAATAAATTCTTCCAGGTTTGTTCCTAACAATGATCTATGTACATTAATGATTTGTGCATCCCTAAGAAGTTAATTTGGAAGCAGGAGTGGCATCCACTTCCTAAACAACATGACTCTGGAAACTATGAACTTTGATAAATGTTGATAGTTATAGAAAAGTTTCAGGCCTTTTGTTCATAGGGTCCCTAGGAGTTGTGCTCGACTCGAAGACAATCAACAACAAGCAAGAAGTTAATATTATATATATATATATATATATAAAATTTAATATTATTAAATATACAGTTAATACTTTGAGCACACACACACATACACGTATATCCTGATGCACATACACATAAATGCATCCCTGCTAAAAGGCATAATTACCTTCATATTCATAAAGCTAGAATTACAGTTTGATTATTGGTGCAATATAAGGAGGCAGATATAACTACATTGTAATATATAGGTTATTAATCTCTAGTTGATGTCAAGACTACCGATGGTTATTTGCTTCCTCTGTTTCGTGTTGGTTTTACAAAAAGAAATCCTGCAACTATCAGATTCAGAAGACATCTTAGGCTCAGCACCAATAGGTCCGCCAAATCCGGAAGAAAATTATAAAAATCATGGTCCGAGAGGTGCAGACAAATGACTTGAAAGAGATGGTTAATAAATTGATTCCAGACAGCATTGGGGGAGACAGAAAAGGCTCGCCAGTCTATTGATCCTCTCCGTGATGTATTTGTTAGAAAAGTAAAAATGCTAAAGAAGCTCAAGTTTGAATTGGGCAAACTCATGGAGCTTCATGGTGAAGGGGGAAGCTCTGGAAAAGCTACTGGAGATGAGGCAGGTGATAAAGTTGAATGAGCTGATGGCTATGAACCACCAGTTCAAGAATCTGTTTAACATTTAGTCTTTTAATGACAGATGTTATTTTTTATGGAAAAAAAAATGAAAGTATCATTTGCTGTTGGGTTGACTCTGCCTCTTGGAAATTTGGCCATTTCAGAGCACTGTGTTCCTTAGGGTTTTCAAAGGTGGTTATTTTGGAAGTAGATATAGCTAGGACTTTTATTCCACAGTATCTCTGGGTGAACTAGATCCTTCTGCCTTTCAGGTGTTAGTTCAGCCAAACGTGGTACCTGTTAGTACCACCTACATACAGCCTCCAAAACAGCATTAGATTGCAAAAAAACATTAAACATTATTAGTGGCTTTCTTGGTTTCAAAAAGAGTGTGAAGACATGTCTGATAGATATTATTCTTACAGAATTAACTCAAAACAGTGAAGAACTTGAGAAACAAACACAAGTGCTATCTTCAGTAACCTGAAAGATGTATGGAATTTCAAACCATAATAGAATGAGAATAATAGAAGCCTTGTCAAGTACAACAGGGTGTGGGTAGATTCTGGAGAGGATGTCTGCAGGTATAAATCTTAGGCAAAGCAGGTAGCAGTCCCTTAGGGCATAGCATCAACAATTGCTTGTTTGGAACAATGGAAACAGATGCTTCCCTGGTCTTCATTAGCCCTGAGGGATAGCAAGGAAGACAGAGCTAAAAATAAAAGGATATAGAACTGTCATCTTCCCCGAAAGCTGCTTTTGATGAGCAAGGCAGAGGAGAGAGACTTGTGAGTAGCCTGGCAACTGACTGCTTCTAGCTTGAGGACATAAAGGTTGAAACAACTAACAAATGTAAATGAAGGACTTCAATCCAAAGCTTGGACAATACCCATTCTTGAAATTCTGCTGCAGCCTTCCCCAGTGAGAACATCCCTAGATGTTGCTGTTAGATGCCCTTGAGCTGTATGTAATTCATAGTGACCCTGTGAACACTATCTGAACCCTGCCCTGCCCTGTGCAATCCTCACTATCTCTGTTAAGCCTCAGCCTACGGTCACTGCCAATCTGCCTTGTTGAGGGTCTTCCTCTCTTTCTCTGACCCTCCACCTTTCTCGGCATGATGTCCTTTTTTCAAGAAATGGCCCCTCCTGGCAAAATGCCCAATGCGTATTAAACAGGTTTTTTTTCTTCTAAGGAGCACCCTGGTTATACATGCTCCAAGAGAGACTTGTTTGTTCTTGGCAGTTCCTAGGGTTTTCAGTACTTTTCTCTAACACCACAACTTAATGGCATCAAGTCTTCTGTCATCTTTATGCATCCTTATGAACCTTTAGTAAATATTTCTTTCAGAAGACTTAATGCAATTTATAAGTGAGGAACAATAAAAAAGGAACAAACATTATAGCTATATGTTGTTGTTGTTGTTATGAGCCATCGAGTCGTTTGCAAGTCATTGTGACCCTCTGAACTCTGCTCTATCCTGAGCCAATCTTATTGTCTCCAGCACACCTACCTCTATTACCCTAGTCACTGAGTCAATCTATCTCATCCAGAGTCTTCCTCTCTTTCACTATCACTCCACCCTCCCAAGCATGATGTCCCTCTTCAGAGATTGGTCCCACCTCGCAACATGCCCAGAGTACATCACTTAGAGCTTCAGAATCCTTGCCTCCAGGGGAAAATCTGGTTTCACTCTCTCAAAGACAAACCTTTTGGTTCTCATAGTAGTTCATGGTATAGTCGGTACTATTCTGGAGCACCATAGGGCCATAGGTGCGTCAAACACCATAATTGGCTACCCATCATGGACAGTGTTTGTTGGAGTTCCCAGATTAATTCAGGTTTGGAAGCAGGACTGGCATCTGCTTCCTAAGCTACATGCCTCTGGGAAGTCTAAAAACTTGGAGAAATGATGATAGTTCAAGAAAGGCTTGAGGTCTTTGTTCATCTTCTGTTTATATATCCTTTCCGCGTGTGTTCTCAGTCTATATGGTGGACAGATATTAAAGAAGTTAGCCTCTGTGTGGCATCAGAATAGGAAGAGGTTCAAGAAGCGGCGGAATGCTTCCAGATAGGCAATTTTGGGTGGTGAGAGCCAATGAGAATGCATGATTATGGAGAAATTTGGAATGACAGAGCCCATGGAGTTTGAGCCATGCTTTGGTTCTTAAATTCTGTAGGGCCCTCAGTCAAACATTCTTCTAGGTTGTATAGCCCTGGTCTGTCCACTTGCTGTACTGAGGTAACTTGTGGTTTCTGTGATGTTGAACACTGTGACACTGATGTGTCAAATGTGATAATGGTTACCCATGGTGGATAGTGTTTTTGGTGGAGCTCCCTGATTAAAACAAGCTTGGTAAGACTAGCAAAATTTAACAGAACAGCAAGCAACAAATGCTGGCGAGGTTGTGGAGAGACTGGAACCCTTATTCACTGTTGGTGGGAGTGTAAAATG
>NW_006399781.1:116887-131966 GCF_000299155.1 Elephantulus edwardii | reverse complement strand
AATCCCAAAATCTCTGTAGATGTTCATTGAAATGAAAAATAAACAACCTAAATTAAAAAAAAAAAAAAATAAAAAAAGAAATGAGACTGGGAAAAAAAAACAAGCTTGGAAGCAGGAGTGGCATCCACTTCTGAAATAGCTTGCCTCTGGAAACCCTGTGAACCAGGAGAAACGAGGAAAGTCATACAAGTTTTCAGGTCTTTCATTCATAGGGTTGCTATGAGTTGCCTACGACTTGATGGCACTTAACAGCAACAGCCTTCTCCAGCACCACAGCTCAAAGGCATCAGTTCTCCTGTCATCCCCCGTCATTGTCCAGCTTTCTGATGTACAGCAAGTAATTGTGAAGACCATGGCCTGGATCGTGTGCACGTTAGTCTCCAGAGAGACATCGTTGTTCTTCAGTACTCTGGAGAGGTCCCTGACAGGAGACTTTCCCAGTGCAATTCAACTTTTCATTTCCTGGCAACTGGCACCAAGAATATTGACTGTGGAGCCAAGCAAACTAAACCTGTTAACGATCTCAATCTCTTCACTGTATTTATATAATATTAAATATATAAAACATATCTATTATGGGGAAAGAATAGGAAAAAATATTGGACCAATGAAGAATGCTTGTCAGAAAAATGTTGATATGGAAAAAAATAGACATTATACTGAGATTTAATGCCATGAATTGAAGGAAGTTAATTATTTTGATCTCATAGGAAGCTCTCAAGACATAGTGTGTCACACTCACCCAAAGGCTGCCCATCTCTAGTGATTCAAATACACCAATGGTTCCAAAGGAGGAAAACAGACAGCCTTCTTCCCTCCATATTTATTTTCAATCTCAGAAATCCAACGGAGGGTGAGCTGTGAATAGTAGCTAGCTGAGTAGTAATGAGTTTGAATTTTCGAGAATGATTTCAGTTAAAGAACCCTGGTGACACAGTGACACAGTCCTTCCTGATTTAATGATAGCTCAGCATCTCAGACTCACAAGCCACACTGTGAGAGAAAAGATGGCTTGCTCCCTTAAGGGAGATGCTGGCAGGTGCCATCAAGACCGCCATGATGCATAGCGACTTTACGAAGGGCAGGTGTGAACCTGGTGCTATGCTCTGCCAGCCTCACCATTTTCACTATGCTCAAGCCCATGGTTACAGTCACTGTGTCATCTTGTTGAAGGTCTTCCTCTCTCTGACTCTCCACCTTCGTGTACAAAGATTAAAATCTCGAGGAAGCTCTGTGGGATAGCTTGACTCAGTCACACCGAGTCACTGTGAGTCAGAATTGATCTGATGCCACACAACAATAATTTAGGGATGAATAAGAACTCTCTGCAGTTGATACATGAGCTCTCAGAACAAAGCTGCCAAAACAGAGGAGGGATTTATTTTGTCTGGGATGATCAGAGAAGGCTTCAGAAATTAATTTTGTGTTAGATGTTCCTGCTTCATCATCTTTGCTGCTTTACTGTCCAGCACTTATTCCATGTACTGATTAGGCAAGCCTGTGGTCACATGTCCATCTCATTTAGGCCTTACACCAACACCTGTCGGGTGTTTTTTGTTTTAGAATTAAGGAAATGGAGGCTTAGTGAGATGAAAAACCTTGTCAAGGTAACATAACTGTTGGCTTCAGGATTAGAACCTGTTGCATTGATCTCCAAGCCCATGTCTGTCCAGATTTATGAACCAGCACCCTCCCTACAGCCTGTCCTGAGCCTCACTCAAATGCTTGCTATTGCCCTCCTCCTTCCTCTTGTATTGCCTTTTTCTAAATTGTTACCTTTGCCTAGGATTGTACTATGCCTGCTCCATTTTCACTCCTTGGAATGCTGCCCAGCCAGTACCAGTTTTCCTCTAAAAAAAAAAATCAGACAGATTCTCCTCTTGCATTTACTGACTTTTTTGCTTGGAAGGCAGCATGGCATGATCTGTTAATGACTTTGTGACTAGGTAAAGAATTCTTTGGAGTCTCTGTGTGTTTATTACAGAAAGAAAATCTCTTCACACTCTTACAGGTGTGTGAAGAAGATTAAGTGGAATAACAGATAAAACACTTAGTCCAGCACCACAAAATAGCAAGTCCTTATTTGTGCAACATTTTATGCTTCTGTTAGAAGGCTCCTCACAGCCTGACACGTGGGTTTTATTTAGTTCCTTGTGCACATTAGCCTCCACTACTTGTGCTTGGATGCAGAAGTATGGATGTTGGTGAGAGATTAGCTATCTTTGCATCTCAACAGCATCCCAAGCACAATGCCATGTGCTTCCTTCCATTATTTCAAATAGCATATATGTTTCTTCTCGAGTTAATCATGTCATACTGTATTTGCTGTGTTGTTAGGTGCCGTTGCATGGTCCCTACCTGCAATTACCCTGTGTATGAGAGAACATCCAAACAGTGATTCCCTGTGTGAAACCAGTGTTGGCAGCAACAGTTCGAATCCATCTTGTTTGAGGTATTTCTTTCACTGACCCCCTACTGTATGAAGCCTGATGTCTTCTTACATGGATGGGTTCCTTCTGATGCCATGTTCAAAAGCTGTGAGACAAAAATCTCACCATCTTTATTTCAGAAAATTATTCTGATTGTACTTCCTTCAAGACAGATTTATTTTTTCTTCTGGCATTTCATGGTATATTCAGTATTCTTTGCTAACACCACAGTTAAAATCCATTGCTGCTTTTTGCACTTACTTTTGTTTGAGTTCACACAAGAGGCAAGAGGCCGCATCCAGCTGACACTGAAATTCACAAGACACTCGCCCTCATCTTGCAGGTGTGACTAGACATTTCAGTATTTTACCATTCCGGCACACCCAAATGCTGGTGAACTCTGGGCCAGAGACCCCAATTCATCTCACTTGGGGCAAAAAGGAAGCCACAAGAGCCCCGAACGTTCCATACTTGCCTCTCTTCAAGACCAGACCAGTTTTTTGCACTTCCTATGTTTGAAGACAGTTTTTCCCAACTTTCCCTATTTCTTTCTCCTTTCTAGGAACATAATCACATTATATGATGTAAACACATGGAATAATGTAAGTGTATAATCTCTGGTGCACTACATGATACATTTTAAATTAAAAAAGAAAAATACAAATAGGGAAAATACTGCTTTATTGCTTTTTAAATTCTTTTATAATTGTTAACTATTTGATTGGGATAGGAACTATGTCCTTGTTTTTTATTTTGCACAAAATTATCATGACGGAATCTTGTATTTATCATTTCAGTGGAAAGTATGGAATTCATCTTCTAGTTAATCCTTTACTCAGTTCTGTAATGAATTCTAGTGCTTATCATAAGGATAAGTTCTTGATAATAATAGAGTCTTCCTTATTTAAGTTTGCAAATGATTGCTGCAAGGATATTTGTAAAATTCTTGTACTGAGCAGGATATTTTCATACTCAGTACTCCTTTGGACTGTGTATTGTAGTTGTTCGGTGCAGTAGAGCCGGCTCCCATTTGCATTGTCTCTTCACTGTCTGAAATAGAACAAAACGCTACTCAGTTCCGCACCATCCTCACAGGTGCTCCTGTGCTGGAGCTGTGGTTGCAGCTATCACGTTAATCCAACTCCTCCATGGTCTCTGTCTTTTTTTGTTTCTTCTGACCCTCTGCTTGATAAAGTATGATATCGTTCTCTAGGACCTGACTGCTCCTTAAAAGATGGCCAAGGTAGATAAGACAAAGCTTCATCATTCTTGCTTCCAAAGAACATCTCACTGAACTTTTTCTAAGACAAACTTAGGATGGTTTGCCCATTGCAATATATTCAGTATTCTTTGCTAGTCCTACAATTCAGAGACATCAGCTCTTCTTCTCTCTTCCCTATTCATTGTCTGGGTTTCACTTGCATATGAGGCAGGTGGCTCAATGAAACATAACAAGATGAGGCAGTGTAAAATGTTGTTATGTTGTTGTCATTTGTCATCAAGTCACTTGTGACTCATGGTGACCCCATGCACAACTCTGAACTCTACTGTATCTTGAGCCAACATCATCGTCTCTGGCATACTCACCCCCATTACTCCAGTCACTGAGTCAATCTATCTCATCCAGGGTCTTCCTCTCCTCTGCTGTCCCTCCACTCTCCCAAGCATGATGTCCCTCTTCAAGGACTGGTCCCTCCTTTCAGCATGTCCAAAGTATGTCAGATGAAGCTTCAGAATCCTTGCCTCCAAGGAGCAGCCTGGTTTTTTTTGTGTTTTTTTTTTTTTGAGCAGCCTGGTTTGACCCTCTTCAGGATGCTCCTGTTCTCCTAGCAGTCCATGTATAGTCAGTACTCTTCATCACCACAACTCAGAGGCATCAATTGAAAATAGACTGGCTTAAGTCAGGCACACCTTAGTCCTGAAAGTAACATCTTTGCTTTTCAGCACTGCACATTTATTTAATTTCTTGCCTATAGTTTCTATGAACATTGATCATGGATCCAGGTATAATGAAATCCTTGACCACATTAGTATTTTCCAAGACATTTTTTATCAGTTCAATTATGAAGTTTTGTTGGGATGATTTTTTTTAATGTAGATATATAATCCACACTGAAGGCTGTATAGTCTTTGAGCTGTACCAGTTTGTGCTTCAAATCTTAAAATTTTTAGGGAGCCAGGTTGTGTCATCTGCACATCATAGGTTGCTGATGAGACTTACCTCAATACTAATGGTTCTTCACTATAGTCCTGTTTCTGAGATAATTTGCTCATTATATAGATTGAATAAATATGGTTAAAGGATAGGATACAGCCCTGGTGCACACCTTTCCTGATGTGCACTGGAGTGTAGTAATTTACATTTGCAGTTCCTAATTGCACTCCGATGGACTGACACAGGCCCTGTAACAAGGGACTCAAGCATCTTGAAGATGGTAAAGATGGCACAGGATAGGGCAAGGTTCAGTTCTCTGGTTCATAGGGTCACTATGAGACATGGTCCACTTGATGGCACCACACAGCAACAACAATGGTAAAGTAAACTTTCTAGATGATACACATGGTTTATTTGCTCAGCTGCTATACTGAAAGGTTGGGGGTTTGAGTTCACCTAGTGAAGCTTCAGTAGAAAGACTTGATGATCTACCTCTGAAAAATATACCATTGAACTCTGTGTGGGCTCACCTATGAGTCAGAATTGATTTGACTGAAATTAGTTTTTTTTCTTTTCCCCCATAGTGTCCGAAATAGTACCTGGGGCATAGTAAATGAGAAGCAAATGTTTACCAAATGACTAAATCAAGAATTATGACTTAAACAGTGTGAGTGCATTTTCAAAAGCCTGAGATCAGAAAACCTGTTTTCAGAATTTAGCCTTCAGTTCCACCATTTAAAAAAAAAACAACACACAAACTATGATCCAGCTTTAGTTATAATTTCTGGGAATTCTTTTTGTTGTTGGAAAGTGGACACAATTATTTCTTATTAAATAGTGTTTTAAACAAAAATCAATTCAGGGTGAAGCAAGGATCTAGAAGTATAACCAAAGACTACAGAATTCATCAGAGTAAAGCTAGGAAGAACTCTAGAAGCCTAATCCACAGCATGAACAGTTTTGCAAACATCCTGAGAAACTTATAAGCAAGAGAGAATAGATGAGATGACTGAGACCTTCTAAGAATCAAATCCTTATGCACATCAAAAATTGCTCCAACAGGGTAAGAAGGAAACCCACAGCCTGGGGACAATGACATATCTGATAAGGGATTTATATCTAAAATTTATGGAATACTCCAGCGCCTCATCCACCAATCTTGACCTCACATTTCTCCTCATAGAGCCCAGCCTCCTGGATAATCTGTTCTGCATACAGGTTGAAAAGGTATGGAGATAGGACGCACCCCTGGTGTACGCCCTTCCCAATTTTGAACCATGCCATGTTCCCTTGTTCTGTTCTGATGACTGCCTCTTGGTCCAAGTATAGGTTTCGCATTAGAATGATCAAGTGTTCTGGGATTCCCATTCTTCTCAAGAGTCAGCCGCAGTTTGTACGTGATCCACACAGTCAAACGCCTTTGCATAGTCGATGAAACACATATACATTCCTCTGGTATTCCCTGCTTTCACCTAAGATCCATCTAACATTAGCAACAATATCCCTAGTACCACGACCCCTTCTAAACCCAGCCTGGACTTCTGGTAGTTCTCTCCTGATGTGCTGTTCCAGTCATTTTTTTCAGTAAAATCTTGCTTGCATGTGAAATCAATGAGATTGTTCTGTAGTTTCCAGACTCTGTTGGGTCACCTTTCTTTGGGATGGAAACAACAATCTGCATTATGCAGATGACACAACCCTGCTTGCTGAAACTGAGGAGGACCTGAAGTGCTTGATGTAGAGGATCAAGGACTGCAGCCTCCAATGTGGATTGAGGCTCAATGTCAAGAAGACAAAGATTCTCACCACTGGGCCAATTGGCAGCATCAGGATGGATGGTGAAGAGATTGAGATTGTCCACAGCTTTAGTTTGCTTGGCTCCACAGTCAACACTCTTGGCACCAGTAGCCAGGAAATTAAAAGGCACATTGCCATGGGAAAGTCTGCTGTTAGGGACCTCTCCAAAGTACTGAAGAGCATTAGTGGCTCTCTGGAGACTAAGGTGCATCTGATACAGGCCATGGTCTTTGCAATCACTTGTTATGCATCAGAGAGTTGGACAATAACCAAGGAGGATAGAAGGAGAATTGATGCCTTTGAGCTGTGGTGCTGGAGAAGAGTACTGAGACATGGACTGCTAGGAAAACAAACAGATTTCTCCTGGAAAGGGTTAAACCAGGTGGCTCCTTGGAGGCAAGGGTTCTGAGGCTCTGTCTGACATACTTTGGGCATGTTGTAAGGAGAGACCAGTTCTTGGAGAAGGACATCATGCTTGGGAGGTTGGAGGGACAGCGCAGGAGGGGAAGGCCCTCTATGAGGTGGATTGAGTCAGTGACTGGGATAATCAGGATGGGAGTGTCAGACAGTGCAATTGGCACTGGACAGAGCAGAGTTTAGGGCTCTTGTACATCGGGTCACTATGAGTCGCAAGCGACTCGATGGCACATAACAACGACAACCAGCGCCTCAACAAGAAAAAGTTAAACAACCCAGTCACAAAATGGGCAAAGAGTATAAATAGACACTTCACTAAAGAAGACATTAAGATGGCCAACAAACACATGAAGAATGCCGAAAATCCCCAGGTATTAGAGCAATGCAAATCAAAGCAACTATGAGCCAGTATAAAATAACTTTTTTAAAAGCTCACAAACAACTAAGAGATATCTGCTCACCTCAGCAACAGTAGCAATGTTTGACATGCCAGCAAACAACAAATACTGACTGGTGAGGTTTAGAGAGCTGGTGGGAGTGTAAAATAGTACAGCCACCATGGAAGGCCATCTGGCATTTCTCAAAAAGTTGGAAATAGAAATACCATAACCTAAAGAAACTAGAGGCAAACTCAAAAGAGATACATGCACACCCATGTTTATTGCTGCATTATTCACAATAGCAAAGAGATGGCACAGGATCAAATGCCCATCAACAATTGGATGGCTCGAAAAACTATGGCACATTCACACAATATAATATTACACAACACTGGAAAACAGTAAACTTGTAAAACATTACACAACATGGGGGAAGCCTGGAGGACATTCTGTTGAGTGAAATAGTCACAAAAGGACAAATAGTGCCTAACACTACTGATATAAAATAGAACAGATACGGGGAGTTTGAGGAGAGAACGGGAAAAGAGTGGATAGATAATTAGCACTGCTTTAGATCAGATGAGGGGAAGAACTGTCCGAAAGAAATACATGACTAGACATTGTGTAAATTATAACAGTCTGGAACAAGGGGTGCATTGCAGGGAGGGCCTGAAGAAGGGGGAAATGAGAGGGAAAGAAAATGTACAACATAATTTGGCTAAGCATGACAGTCAAATCATATGTTGGTGCTAGTACTTACAGATACCCTTAGAGAGAAATACTGTGTTAATAAATAGACTGAAATGGCAGCCAACACAATCAAGCCTTCCTCTTACTTCCAGTCTTTGCTGCAAGCTGAAGCCAGCATTTTGTCCTTTGGCTGACGACAACAAGCTCATTTGAAACATTGAGCCAACAAATATTATGTACCTTCTTTCTTTTTTTATTTAAAAGTATGCTAGAAGGGCCTGTTGTTGTTATGTGCTGTCGAGTTGCTTGCGACTCACAGTAGCCCTATGTACAAGTGCCCTAAACCCTGCTCTATCCTGTGCCAACTTTATTGCCTCTGACACACCTACCCTGATTACCCCAGTGACAGAATCAGTCCATCTCATCAAGGACCTTCCTCTCCTGTGCTGTCCCTCTACCCTCCCAAGCATGATGTCCCTCTAGGGAGAAATAAAATTCAAGAAAATAGCAACCTAAACTTAGAAATGCCAAAAACTTAGGTCTAGCTGAAAGAAGTAATAATTATCTGGCTGTTTACTAACTGGTAAATTTGGTTTCATTCAGTCCAAAACTTGTGCTTGCAAGGACACTAATAAGATAACATGACAACCTATAGAATGGAAGAAAATATTTGCAAATCATATAGCTGACAAGGGTCTAACATCTAGATACTCTTATAACTCAATAACAGCAAAAAAAAAGGCACATGTTAAAAAATGGGCCAATGCTTTGACTAGACATTTCTCCAAGGATGAAGTACAGTTAATAAGGACCTGAAAATGCATTCTGCTTCATTAGTCATTAAGGAATCACAAATTAAAACCTCCATAAGGTACTGCTTCATACCCACTGCCCTCCCCACTGGTTGCTGTGGAGCTCATTCCAACTCCTGGAGACTGTCAAAGTAGAACTGTATTTCTTAGAGTTTTCAGTAGTTGCTTTTTAAGAAACAAATCACCATCATTTCGTTCCAGATCCTTAGAGTCGACTTGAACTGTCAGCCTTTCAGTTAGTGGTTGAGCCAGTTAACTGTTTGAATCACCAAGAAACTCCCTTAAATGGTCCAGCCATGGTGACAAATAGCAGTTTCTCAGATGCATTTGGGCATAAAGTTTCCTTATGAACTACCGTTCAGTTCCTTAGGGTTTGTATTTGGTAGAATTAAACACAAGTTCACGCATAACTTGTACATGAAAGTTTATTACACTAATATTCAAGATAGAAAGTGAATTAACAAAATATTCATCAGTGGACTAATGAATAAACAAAAGGTAATATAACCATACAATTGAATCAGACACCTCAAACTGTGTAAGTGAAAGGGGGAGTTACATATTATATGATTTCACGTTCATGAAATGTTCAGACTAGGCAAGTTTAGGATAACAAAAAACAGATTGGTGATTGCCAGCAAATAGGAGGTGGGTTAAGAAGTGTGAGGTTTATTTATTGAGATGATGGACGTATTCTGGGATAAGATCATTGTGGTAATTCCAGCAACATTGTAAAAGGACTAAAAACCACTGAGTTGTTCACTTCAAAATGGTTAAAATGATGGATTTAATGATATAAATGTTAACTCAAAACCTTTTTTAAAATAGGCGAGCTCTGATGGCCTAGTGGCAGGAAACTGCACTGTAATCCCAGAAGTGCACGGTTCAAATCCACCAGATGCTCTGCTGAAGATGGAGGAACAGTCGCCTCCTGTACCAGTCAGATCCAATTTGACGGTACATGCATATAAAAAAACAAAAAAAACAAACCTTTTTTAAAATAAAGATTATGTGGTACAATTTGAAAGTCTACTTTTTGATTAAAAATGGTATTTTTAGTTTGAAGGCTTCTACAGCTAAATGTATTGTCATCTTTCTCCAGGATGCAAGGAAAGCATGCAATGATTCAACGCTTAGTCAGGTAATATAATTTTTTTTCTATTTTAATAATTCACATGAAATAACTTGACCCTGAATGCTAATAGTACTCAAGTTCTTTTTTATTAGTATTCAATTTCAAAATTAAATAAGCTCAAGCTCGAATTAAATGGATTCAAGGGAACTCTGGTGGCAGAGTCTATAGTGAGTTGCTCTGCAAACACAGAGCCCCTGATGCTCCTCCAGGCGTTCAGACCCACCAGCAGCTCCAGTGAAGGAAGGTGGGAAGTTTCCTCTTGTGATTTGCAGTCTTGAAAACCCAAAGGAGTATCAGTTATGATGTATTTCCCGTGAAAATCCAGTGAAGACTGAACAGTACCTAACCACAACAAATATGTACTTCTGTAGTTCCTCATTTAAAAGAAATGTGTGTGTTCTCTAAACATTTTTCCCCTTACATAAGCACATAGTAAAGTTTCATTAGTTTGATTAATAACTACTTTTCTCTAAGGAAAAGCTCACCGGTGGCATAGTCAGTAGAGAATTGTGGTGCTAACCCAAAGGTGGCACTTTTTCTGGTGTTTCATTGGATACGAGTAGCTCCATGGAAGAAAGATGAGCATTCCCCTTCCAGAAAGATGTACACCTTCCCAAACCCAACACTCATGTGTATTGCTACATTACTCACAGCTGCAAAGAGATTGAACCCAGGTACCCATCAACAAACAAGTGGCTTGAAAAACTGTAGTACATTCACACAGTAGAATATTGTGCAGCATTAAAAACAACTTGTAAAAATATTACACAGGTGGGGGGAGGAAGAAAATTGTGCAATATGAAATTTTTTTTCCAAAGAAAAATGAACTGGGGTGGGTAGGGAGGAAAATGTGCAACAATGTATGAATGGAAATCCAAGTTCTCTGTAAACTTTCCTTAAAATTCTAATTATAAAAAGGTGTAAAAAAAAAGTTACACAACATGAATGAGCCTGCAAGACATTATGCTGAGTGAAATATCTCAGTCACAAAGGGACAAATACTAAATAACACTGCTGTTCTAAAATAAGACTGACGTGAGAGGAATGATGGGGTGAGTAGGATATGAGTAAATAGATAATGAACACTGCATTGGAACAGATGAGGGGAAGAAAGGAATAGATGGTTAGGCATTATATAATGCATGACAACAAGCTGGAACAAGAAGTGCATTGCAAAGTCAGTTGGAGAGGGAGGAAATGTACAACAATGAGTGAATAGAAAACAACCACCATAATAAAAAGTTGTTTTACCCCAGCACTATTCATTGTAAAAGAAGGATTTGCTATAATACATTTCCCAAGAATAAAGGTTTAAGCCTAAAAAAGACAACACATGTTCATAATCCATTCAACAGCAGTGGGTTTTGAGTTTCATAACTTTACTGAAGTTGACGGTCACATTTTCCTCTGGAGTGGCTGGTGGATTTAAACCTCTTGACCTTTTTTTGTCTCAAAGCAAGTGCTTTCTGTTTTACAATCAGGGCTCCAAGTCTTATAACCAACTCAAACCCAAATTAACTGCCGTCAGGTTGCTTCTGACTGGTGGAGACCATTCTTCAGAGGCTGTAAATCTTTAAGAAGCAGCTGGTGGATTTGAACCAGTGACCTTTTGGTTATCTGACAAACTTGCAATGCTCTATGCCACCAAGGCTCCTTAGCTTCCTTACAGACACTTAAAATGATACCTATTTCACTCTTTGATCATCTATTATCAGATTTTTCTTTAAGGTCATTTAAAATTAATCATGCTTTGCTTTTTTGATCAATGTATGGATCCTGTAACAGCTCTGTAAAATTATTTATCTCAAATTACATTCAGTAAGATTTCTTTATGTCTGTATTTTTCCTCAACTAATTCTTAGTTCTAAGTTGTTTTTGAACTAAGGCTCATATAAAGTAATAAATTTTTATTACTTTCTAAAGATCACATCAAATCTGGAGTCAGTGGGCCGGATACAAATGCGAACAAGACGTACTCTGAGGGGTCACCTCGCTAAGATTTATGCTATGCATTGGGGGTACGACTCAAGGTTTGTACCTGTTGTTTTCAAAGGAGCAACATAACTTTACATGGTTTACTTTTGTGTTTCATTTGTTTATAAACAAATTGCTTATGAAATGTTTGCCTTCACTAATAATATTCATTGCTACTTTAAATGTTTTTAAATCTTCTCTATGGAAAGTAAATATGCCTCTCAAAAATGTTCATTATTCATGCCCTGGTATGTTATTTGGCCTCAAAGAGAGATGAAGCCTTGATGCGTGCTGTAGCATGGGTGAAACTTGAAGACATCAAGACATTATGCTGATAGTAGTAAACAGGAATGAAAGTTCTTGTGAGGGTGCAGTAAATTAAAGAACCAACAACTACTTGAAGCTTTTTCTTGAGGAAGTTTAAAATAATAGTCATTTGCCCATTGACAGAGCAAATCTTTAACTGAAAATATAATCACTTGGGGGGAAAATGTTAAATGATTCTGATTTCCCTACATCTTCATAGAAAAATATCAAGGAACCTGGCTTACGCCAAACTTCATCCTCATTCTGATTATCACCTGATTACTGACAGTTCTGCTCACCTCATCTGCTGACGATTCCATCTGATACGTAAATCATTTCTTACCCCACTATCAGTTCTTTCCTTTCATTTAAAAGTTCTGCTTTCCGGGAGAGGATATAGATAGCTGAAGGATAGGGAAAAGAGATGTTTTGAATGGGGATTTCCCCCCACACCCACACACACACACACACACACACACACACACACACTAGGTTTGTTACTTTGATATATTTAATACCAAAGTGAAAAATAAAATTTGAAAATATGAGTGACTACTAATACTTAGTCAAGTCCTTATTTCTTAGCATAACAAGTAGAACTGTCTACAGTGAGTTTAGCTTGCTTTTCTAAACTTTGTGCAAATTCCGTACAGCTGGGATATTCACACTTCCTGGAATACTCATTGTACTTTTCTATTTCTTGTTATCAGTCCTACTTTATTCTCCACTTAAGAAAACAGACTCCTTAAAATTTTGTTTCTAAGATGTATTCCCTACTAACAGGTTTTTGTTGATTAATTCACCTAGCCATTACCCTCTTTTCTTTTTTAACTTGTCTTTTCATTTTTACTCCACTCTTCTGATATGCTTCCCTTGCATGAATTATTATAAATAAGTGTAAATGACTCTTCTCTACCATGTACCAGAATGAGTCTCTAGAGCAGAAGGTGTCCTACGTTACATCTATAATTGATGTTTTTGGAGTGAATGAAATAGGACTGTAAGGCTTTTACATGCTCTGTTGTCATTAACATTTGTTAAGGACTAGACCATTCAGCTAATATCTACCAGAATCCTATGTTGCCAAAGTGGAAAAGTTGAATCATTACCAGAGATGTTTTCAACCTGTAGATAAATTATATGTTAAAAATTTTCGGCATGCCACCTTCTTTTTTTTTTTTTTCATTCTGGGCAATGTTTTGTTGTATCAAATTATTGATTAGAAAAACTGTTTTTCAGTTCTGAACTATTACACTTTGATGCAATGTATAACTAATTTAATCTACCTTTTTTCCTCTAAGTATCAAATATTTTTACATGTGTGTTTTTCCTCTAGGCTGCTGGTCAGTGCATCCCAAGATGGAAAGTTAATTATCTGGGATAGCTATACAACAAATAAGGTAGAATTTCAGCATCATTCTTTTAACCTGGCATTTGGGTTTCCATCCCCCGGTTCTTCCCTTTACTTCAAACTTGTAATTTCCCCCTAGGAGATATTTTTTCTATTTCTTTTCCTTTAAATCCTCTTTTTCAGCTTAGTGCTTTGTTACTTCCAAAGATAACTACAATATTACATATTTGGATACTAGAAAGGATGGCAAAGCATTTTTACTTATGAATGATTTTCTTTTGCATTTCCCATTCCTAGTGTGATGGTGATCCTGAGTTTTTCTTGCTAGTTGTGGGTTAACCAAATGGCTGGTATTACGCATGTCTTTGGTGCCCTCAGAGATGGACTTGAGTTTCTGGAGAGCTTCAATAGTGCAGTACTTTGGAGAGATATTAGACCTTGTTTAGACTTTGAAGTGGTGGCAGATTATGGATTCTCTATGACTACTGGAGGGAATCACTGTTGAGTGATCATGAAAGAGCTTCAGGAATACTTCCACAAGTTTAGATTTTGTACATACTTTTTACACTATTTTCTTAAGCCTTTGGAAATACTATTTTGTGAAATGAGCAATAGCATTGGCCTGGTGGAGATTTCCTAGCTAGCCAAGACAATGTAATCGAGCTATCTTTCTAAGTAATCAGAATTCAACCTGTAGCTTGTGCTTGAAATAAAAATTAATGCTAGTGCTCTTGAAGTGTTAGTTTAGATTCGGTGAGAGCACAGTAGTAATTACACAACGTGTTGATTTCCCACACGGGCAATTTATCCTTGCTATTCAGGAACAGATTATCTTTTGCCATGTGACCTGCCAGCGATTGGTGTTGGGTAACGAGACACCAGACAGTGGTCTGATTAGATCAGTGCAAAACTGTTGCTCTGGTTTGGATGGGATCCCAGAATGTGCGCCCTATTAATAGAAGGATAGTAGTGGCATCTCTTTGTGGAAGAACTATTTTAATTGACTGATACTTATTAATTGCCTTCTTTTTAATTGTTTGTTGTTGTATTAGAGGAAATGCCTGTTTGAGCTCTGCTGTAAAACTACAGAATTTTGTAAAAAATCTTTAATGTGCCACACTTAATTTTTTGAATGGCTGTATTAGCATTAAAACAATTCTGTGTTTTTGCTTTTATTTAAAGGAATAATTTTTTAAAAGAGTACATTTCTTTTAGTCTTTAACTTTTGTTCTTTATTTTCACTTCTCTCCTTCGCCTTTTTCTCCCCCTAAGTATTTCATTATGTCTTAGGTAAAGGTGTATGTGGCAAATTAGGTGCCCATTAACAGTTTTTGTGCTGATTGTTCTGGTTTTCACAGTGTGATGGCATTCTCGACTTATTTTCAGTGCCGTCATTTCCTATTTGTTGTTTCCATTGGTCTGTAGCCCTCCTGCCCCTCCTTGCTCTCTCATCTTTCCCTTTAGGTAAATGTTGGCTGTTTGGTTGTGTGGAGTCGCTTGTTGAAGGAGCATTCCTCCCATGTCGAGGTGGTTACTTTACAAGCAGATCTGTTATTTGGCTGGAAGAAAGGTCAGCGTGTGGCTTCAGGTCCAGGTTACCTTAGGGTGATAGTCTTGGCATTTCTTCTAGTTT
>NW_006399781.1:86253-116787 GCF_000299155.1 Elephantulus edwardii | reverse complement strand
CTATAATTATATTTTATTAATTTTCATAAACATTTACAGAGATTTTGGGCTTCCACTCATTCATTGTTGCACTATTCTCTTTACCCTCCTCCCAGTTTGTTCTTGTCCAAATGCCATTATTATTAATTCTAATGAAAGTTTACAGAGACTGGATTTCCATTCATTCACTGTTGCACTTTTCTCCCTGCCCACCCGTCTCCTCCAGTTCACTCTTCTCTTTGAAAAGTAAAAGAAAAATTCTTTCATTGTTTTACAATCTCTCCCCACCCCAGGTCCACTCCACTATGCAGCCTTCCTTCGGGACTTCTGTCATGATAATAATACCTAATCATATATCACTTTTAAGCAGTTCTCTCTGCATTTGTTTCATTGCTGTATACATTATTTATCCTCTCTTAGTTCCCCCCAATGCCAATGTCAGTCCAGTTTTATGACATTGGCACTATGCAGTATTTCGCTCAGCATAATGTCCTCCAGGGTCACCCATTTTGTATAATATTGCATGAGTTCCTTGTTTTTCAGTGCAGCGTAGTATTCCATTATGTGAATATATCACAGCTTCTCTATCCATTCATTTGTTGATGGGCACTTGGGTTGTTTCCAACTCTTTGCTATTTGAACAAAGCCGTGATAAACATGGGTGTGCATTAGTATGGTCTCTTTTAGGAATTTGTGTTTTGTTCTATATTTTTCTCCCGTTTATCAAGAAATTTCTACCATGTCCATGATCAGAATAGCTGGTAGCCAGGCACCATCCAGCTTTTCTGGCTTGTGTGGGCTCTTAGTTCTTAGTTTCTTCTTTGGTCTTTTTGTTTCTTTCATCATCTTTAACTCCTAACAAAATAGTTGCATGTTAGAAGGTTCTGGCAAACTTGAAAATAACACTTCTTAAATTCAAATTATTTGATGACACGGAAAAATAATAGGCCTTTTAATGTGCTTTGGCATTTCACTTTTCATTATACACTATCTCAAATTATCAAACCATTTTTTTTGCTTGTCATACCCTTCTTAGCTGTATTTAATTTTCAGTAATACTGTTTCACCATAGATATATTTGAAATATTGACGCTTGTTTTCATAACCTGTATTTACTAACAGCCCTTGTGCCCTGAATTTGTCTGGCAGATGCACGCAATCCCGCTGCGGTCCTCTTGGGTGATGACCTGCGCATATGCCCCCTCTGGGAATTACGTTGCTTGTGGGGGACTGGACAACATCTGCTCTATCTACAACCTGAAAACCAGGGAGGGAAACGTGAGAGTGAGCCGGGAGCTGCCAGGACACACTGGTGAGCTCCCCAAATGTCACTGTGCCCACCAAAGAGATGCTCTTTCAGCATGGAATCAGCTGACCAAGGAGAATGAGAAGCACATTGTGTTTAGCTGGCTGATGGAGGAGTGCTCATTGGGTGCAAGGATGTCAGGAAAGCACTGACTTTTTAAAATCAGGAAAATGGCAACTGTTATTTTCTCTTTCAAAAAGAGTTGGATTGTTTCTTTAAAATAAATAAAGAATAAATTTCCTTAGGCCAGCAGAGATTAGTAGAAGTGTGGATGGGGTAAAGGAGGAATAGTGAAGATTTGAAGAGATGCTGTGATAAAAGGCATTGATCAATAGTAATTGATGTTACGGGACATAGTGTATACAAATGATTGATTGAATCCAGTTACTTTTTTGCAAGCCCATTTTACAGTCAAGAATCCAAACAATAATTAAAATATATTTAAAAAGGCAAATAATTGTTTTTTTTTATCTTTTGCCATGTAATTGTGGGATTTTAGCATCACCCTCCATTACAAAATTGAAGACTGTTTCAAGAATATGTTATTTATAGCCTGGGGATACAGGTTGTCTGTTAAGATTAACGGGAGAAAAATTGAATAGTGATAATATACTCATGAACTACATCATTAATGTCACTGAATTGAGCACAGAAAAGTGTTGAACTGGTAAATGGTTTGTCTATATTTTTTTTAGCACAGTGAAAAAACATAATGTATGGATGAAGTATTTATCCCCCTGTGCTAATAACGCATTTCCTGATTTTTCCAGTGTGCGTGCAGCAGGCCAAGAATGCAGTGTTGATTTAGTTAGAAATAAGTTTATTTAGTTAATAATTGTCATGTTATTTAGTTAATAGCTGTCATATAATTAGTTAATAATTGTAGTATAATTTCGTTAATAGAATAGTGTTGGTTCAGTGTTCATCATCTGGTTTCTGCTCCTGAATTCTTGGCAGTGCTACCTGACCACACCTTTACACAATCTCCAGAATGACTTTTTACTGCCATTCCCCTATTTGTGAACACCAGTAAATGCTGAGCATTTAGATGCTACTACCTTCCTGAAGCCTTTAGTGTTGCTGATTTTCCAATTTCTCACAATATTTCCTTGCACACTTTTCTAAGATGCTTAATGAATGCTCTAACTACATAGGGTTGCTGTGAGTCATACTCAACTCAATGATACCTAATAATAGCAACATAGATGATATATAGTTACTTGTGTAAATGAGTGTATCTCCCTCCTAGGCAATTGTCAGGGAGCACGGATAGTACATTGGTTAAGAACCTAAAGGTCTGGAATTCAAGCCCACCAGCTGGCTGCTCTACAGGAGAAAGATGTGGCAGTCTACTTGGATAACAGTGGCAGCCTTGGGAGCCCACTGGGGCAGTTCTGCTCTGTCCTGTAAAGTTACCATGGGTCAGAGTCGACTCAGTGACATTTTTTTTCTATAATTATATTTTATTAATTTTCATAAATATTTACAGAGATTTTGGGCTTCCATTCATTCATTGTTGCACTATTCTCTCTACTCTCCTCCCAGTTTGTTCTTGTCCAAATGCCACAGTGCTTGTCAAAGCCAGTTCTGATTAATCTTCTTTGTCAGTGTGTCCTTTGCCATTCCCTATCACTCCTCCCTGAGAGAGACTTCACCCTGAGTCATAAGGAAAAGGGGATGGCGTATTCTCTTAGCTACTTCCTGCTGAAAAGGGACGCTGGGGGTTTCAGGGTGAAGATCTTCTCTCAGACTCAGTGACATTTTAACAACAGGTTTTAGGTGGCAAGGGCAGTGAAGTATTCAGCTGTGTTAAGTTTTGAGGTTCCCAGAACAAATGTCATTTGCATAGAAAGTGCCTAAAATGGCTCTACTGAATAAAACTTAATTGCACGCAGGTTACAGTTTGAAGTAATTAAAGGATGTTGTTGTTGTTGTTGTTATGTGTCATCAAGTCACCTGCAATTCATAGCGACCCTGTGTACAACATCCCCACTCTATCCTGTGCCAATCTTATTGTCTCTGACACACCTATTCTCATTTCCCTAGTCACAGAATCAATCCATCTCATCAAGGGTCTTCCTCTTTTGTGCTGTCTCTCCACTCTCCCAACAATGACGTCCTTATCCAAGGACTCGTCCCACCCTGCAGCATGTCTAAAGTATGTCAGAATCCTTGCCTCCAAGGGAGAGCAGCCTGTTCTCACCCTTTATAGGACGAACCTGTTTGTTCTCCTAGCAGTCCATGGTATATACAGTACTCTTCTCCAGCACCACAGCTCAAAGGCATCAATTCTCCTTTCATTCCTAGTCATTGCCCAGCTTTCTGATGCATAGCAAGTAATTGCAAAGACTATGGCCTGGATCAGGCACACCTTTGTCTCCAGACTGTTGCCCTTCAGTACTTTGGAGAGGTCTCTGGTAGCCTGCTTTCCCAGTGCAATTCCTCTTTTAATTTCCTGGCTGCTGGTACCCAGATTAATGATTGTGAAGCCAAACAAACTAAAGCTGTCAATAATCTCAATCTCTTCACTATCCATACTGATGCTGCCAATTGGCCCAGTGGTGAGAATCTTTGTTTTCTTGATATTGAGCTTCAATCCGTATTGAAGGCTGCAGTCCTTAGCCTTCTGCAGCAAGTGCTTCAGATCCCTCTCAGTTTCAGCAAGCAGGGTTGTGTTATCTCTGTAACATAGATTGTTGATCATTCTTCCTTGAATCCTGATACCACATTCCTCCTCATAGAGCCCTGCCTCCTGGAAAAGCTATTCTGCATATTGATTGAACCATGGAAATACACTAACACAGAGATGTATTCTAGATATTATATTTTTTAAAATAAATTTTTTGTAGAAAATGTTAAAAAAATATCTCTTTACTGTTCATGTGGTAACCTAGTTCTGCAGCCAGTGATCTCCTCAATTTTGCTACTCTCTCTATGCCACAGGCTACTTATCCTGCTGCCGATTTCTGGATGACAGCCAGATCATAACCAGTTCTGGAGATACAACGTGGTAAGTTGATTGTAGAAGAACAGTCTCTTGGAGTTGGGTATGGCAGCAGGAGCCGACCTAAGAGGAGTAGCCATTACATGATTTTGCTTATTCACGTTTAATGATAGTGCTCTGTGGGACATCGAAACTGCCCAGCAGACCACCTCATTCACTGGGCATTCTGGAGACGTGATGAGCCTGTCTCTGAGTCCTGATGTGAAGACTTTCATTTCTGGTGCCTGTGATGCCTCTTCCAAACTGTGGGATATTCGAGATGGAATGTGTCGACAGTCTTTCACTGGACATGTGTCAGATATCAATGCCGTCACTGTAAGTGAATAGCATTTTTAAGGATAACTTATTATGCCTTTAAAATGTCGAACTGCATGGCATCATTTCTTAAACTTTTTGTTGTGACTTGGCTTAAAGTTTACAGAGTCGATTCGATTACTCACTGATTGGTTGGTACACATTTCCATTCAGGACATTGGTTGCAGTCCTCACAGTGTAACAGCACTGCCCTCTTTCTCCCTATGTTTGCTGTGTCCATCCATCCTTCTCCCCTATGCCTTCCTGTCTTCTGAGCTTTATCTTTGGGCAAATCAGCTGCTTCTTTTTTTTTTTTTTACTTTGAAGACTAAGGTGTGCCTGATTCAGGCCAAGGTCTTTGTTAATTATTATTATATTGGTTTGCTTACAAAGTTCATATCATGAGCTCTGGTGGCCTAGTGGCAAGAAGGTGCATTGAAATCGCAGAAGTACATGGTTTGAATCTACCAGATGCTCTGCTGAAGAAGGAGGGACAATCTCCTTCTGTACCAGTCAGATCCGATTTGATGGTACATACGCAAAAAAAATAATAAAATTTAAAAAAAACAAAGTTCGTATTATATTGTGTTTCACGCAAATCTGCCTTTTGATCTCATGTGGTTGTTCTAGGGAGCATATACACCCTACTGTGATTGTTCGCTTCATAGTCCTGTCTAGTGTTTGACTGAAAGTTGAACCCAGGCCAACACAAACTGCTTCCCAGGATTTTTAACAAACATTGTGCTGTTACAGTGTGAACCCCTAAACAGTAAATGTGTTCAGTTCAGGGAAAATGGGAAGATTTTAATCCAAAGGTTTAGTTTTACTTATAGGTCAACAATAAGTTGTATTTCCAAAATTAGAGGGCTAGATCAACTTGAATAAACAAGTATGTCATCATATGCTATCACATGCCAATGAGTCAGAATTGACCTATACTATCCTGTATGTACAGCACTGTATTTTCAATTTAGGGAAAAAACTGTATCTCTGGGACTAAAGAAAACAGCCCAAGTGAGAACAATCAGAAAGAAAAAGGCTGCTTTTTGATATATTTTGTAATTTCAGAAATCTATCTCCCCCCAAAACTTATTGTTACAGGGCCTTGTGTGATCTTTGCATACTGCTGTGGAGTGTTTGTTGCTGTGATATGTTTGTTATTCTTCTTTCTAGTTTTTTCCAAATGGCTATGCCTTCGCCACTGGCTCTGATGATGCCACTTGCCGGCTCTTTGACCTCCGTGCAGACCAAGAGCTACTGCTGTATTCTCATGACAGTATCATATGTGGGATCACTTCTGTGTCCTTCTCGAAAAGTGGGCGCCTCCTATTGGCTGGTTACGATGACTTCAACTGCAATGTGTGGGACACACTGAAAGGAGACCGTGCAGGTTAGTACGGGTTCGGAAACCCCTTGCACGTTCAGTTCTGTTCTGTACAGTTTTGTCAGCGACCTCGAAGGTTTCCATCACTTCATCCACCAGGCACTGTGGACATTGGCAGCATAAGTGGTGCTTGATCCCCTTATCCTTGCTGCCCTTCCACAACAGCCACAGCTCATAAAAACCATACGGACATTTATGTTTCTTGAAGAGTTACATCTACCCCTGTATTTGCTTGTTTGATGAGTGTCAGTACAAATATGAATCCTCAGCTCATTGTTGTCAAGACTTAACTGACCCAAGCAGGTTATAGGTGACCCTCTAGTGGGATTCGAGGCTATAACTTGCACAGGAGAAGAGCGCCCATTTCTCCCTTGGAATTGCTGGTGGACTTGAGCCACTAGAGAAACATGGCCATGAGTTTAGCAGCAAAGCTTCCTACGCCACCAGAGCTCCCTAAAGATGAGTAGTAAATATGATTCAGGGAGTCCTGGAGGCCTACTGGCAAAAAGCGATGCTGCAGTCCCGAAGGCACCAGCTCAATCCTGAGGCCACAAGCTGCTCCACAGGAGAAGGATGGGCAATCTCCTCCTGTGCAATTAACTGCCTCTGAAAACAGACCAGAGGGTCAGCTGTGGGTTGGTTCTAACTCGATGGTACAAAACAGCAGCAATTAACGGTCTTGAGGCATGCTCTTTCCAGAGATGACCTCGTATAGAGCAGGCCCTGGACTGTGGTCTTCCCTTACTCTCCAACACTGAACTTCCACCTACAGGGTCCATAATATACTTTGGATGGTCATTAATAAAAATCACTGTGTTATTTCTAAATGTAAAAAAAGAAAATTTCTACTTATGTGTAGTTTAAGGAATCACAGTTTTAAGACTGATTAAAAAGAGAGAGAGAGAGACCTCCAAGAGCCCATTGACTTCAACATATTTTTTTTTCCCAAAAGCAGCACCATTTGACTTTTTTGAAATTTACTTACCTATTTTTTAATAACAGACCTATATTACCACGACTTGTTGATTTATTGTTTTAATGTTTTGGGTTATTTGTTAGCAGCTGAGATGCTCTCCTGGCACAGTGATTAAAGCATGGGGAGACTAACAGAAAGGTTCGGGGTTCCAACCCACCAGTGGCACTGTGGGAAAAATAATGTGGCATTCTGGTTCTCTAAAGGTTTGTAGCTTTGTGGAAACCTGAAGTGGCACCTCTGCTCTGTCCCATAGAAGCAGCTCTCATTGGGTCACTGATTTCTAGGAAATGAGGACTTAACTGTAACTTCTCAGCTCCAAACCACAGCCACATCCTTCACTTCTACCATTTCCCTCTGCCCCTCTATATAACTGTATTATTTTGTTTAGAACAACACTCACAATTTCTATTAGAAGTATTTTTAATGTGCCATAAGGTATACACTTGGATTTCTTTCATGAATTGTTTTGGTTTGGGGGATTTTTTCCCCCTCGTCTGGAGGTAAATGCTCACTAAGTTGTGTCGAGAAATCTGGAGAACAACCACTTGGCCAACTGACTGGAAGAGATCTATATTTGTTCCCATTCGAAAGAAAGGTGACCTAACAGAGTCTGGAAACTATAGAACAATATTGTTGATTTCACATACAAGCAAGATTCTGCTGAAGATTATCCATAAACGACTGGAACAGCACATCAGCAGAGAACTGCCAGAAGTTCAGGTTGGGTTTAGAAGGGATTGTGGTACTAGAGATATTGTAGCTAATGTTAGATAGATCTTGGTTGAAAGCACAGAGTACCAGAGGAATGTCTATCTGTGCTTCATTGATTATGCAAAGGCATTTGACTGTGTGGATCATAACAAACTGTGGCTGACTCTGAGAAGAATGGGAATCCCAGAACACTTGATCGTTCTAATGCGAAACCTATACTTGAACCAAGAGGCAGTCATCAGAGCAAGAAAACACTGCATGGTTCAGAATTGGGAAGGGCATACACCAGGGATGTGTCCTGTCTCCACACCTTGTCAACCTATATGCAGAACAGATTATATGGGAGGCTGGGCTCTATGAGGAGAAATGTGGGATCAAGATTGGTGGACGATCTATCAACAATCTGCCTTATGCAGATGACACAACCCTGCTTGCTGAAACTGAGAAGGACCTGAAGCACTTGCTGCAGAGGGTCAAGGACTGCAGCCTTCAATATGGATTGAGGCTCAATGTCAAGAAGACAAAGATTCTCACCACTGGACCAATTGGCAGCATCAGGATGGATGGTGAAGAGATTGAGATTGTTCACAGCTTTAGTCTGCTTGGCTCCACAATCAACACACTCTTGGCACCAGCAGCGAAGAAATTAAAAGACGCATTGCGATGGAAAAGTCTGCTGTTAGGGACCTCTTTAAAGTACTCAAGAGTAGCAATGTCGTTCTGGAGACTAAAGTGAGTCTGATATAGGCCATGGTCTTTGCAATCACTTGTTATGCGTCAGAGAGTTGGACAGTGACTAAGGAGGATAGAGGGAGAATTGATGCCTTTGAGCTTTGTTGTTGGAGAAGAGTACTGAGGGTACCATGAACTGTTAGGAAAACAAGCAGATTCATCCTGGAAAGGGTTAAACCGGACTGCTCCTTGGAGGCAAGGATTCTGAGGCTTCGTCTGACATACTTTGGACATGTTGTAAGGAGAGACCGGTCCTTGGAGACCGTCATGCTTGGGAGGGTGGAGGGCAGGTGCAGGAGGGGAAGGCCCTCTAGGAGGTGGATTGATTCGGTGACTGGGGTAATCAGGATGAGTGTGTTGGAGACAGTGAGATTGGCACAGGACAGGAGTTTAGGGCTCTTATACATAGGGTCGCTATAAGTTGCAAGCAACTCCACGGCACATAACAACAACAATATACTTTTGATTGATTCAACTTGATGTATTCTAATTACAATAATATTGATTATGCTGAGTGTTCAGAAGGCTTTTCCAATCTGTAAACTCATACCTTGCAATATTGTTGTTGATATGTGCCATCAAGTCACCTGCGACTCATAGCAACCCTATGTACAATGGCTATAAACCCTGCTCTATCCTGTGCCAATCTCACTGTCTCTGACACACCCACACCCATTACCCCAGTCACTAAATCAATCCACTTCACCAGGGTCTTCCTCTCTTGCGCTGTCCCTCTGCCCTCCCAAGCATGACATCCTTCTCCAAGCAACATGTCCAAAGTATGTCAGATGAAGCTTCAGAATCATTGCCTCCAAGGAGCAGCTGGGCTTCACCCTCTCCAAGATGAACTTGTTTGTTCTCCTAGCAGTCCATGGAATATTCAGTAATCTTCTCCAGCACCACAGCTCAAAGGCATCAATTCTTCTTTTATCATCTCTAGTCATTGTCCATCTTTCCAGTACATAGCAAGTAATAGCAAAGACAATGGCCTGTATCAGGCACACCTTAGTCTCCAGACTGACATTGCTAGTCTTCAGCATTTTGGAGAGGTCTCTGACAGCTGATACCAAGAATGTTAATTGTAGAGCCAAACAAACTGAAGCTGTTAACAATATCGATCTCTTCACCATCTATTATGATGTACCTTTCTTTGCTATAGCTCCCTTTCTGGGACTCCTGGTGTATTTTCCTCTTTTCTCCATCTGTTTTCCTCCCCTTCTGTCCCCTACTGCACATTCTGGAGGAAAAACCTTCCCTTTCCCCCCCCCACCCCAAATCCTTCTGTTAAATTTGGGATTTTTATTTTTATGTCTTTGGTGGCTTCTTTTTCCTAATGGCATCCAGTGGTTTCTCAAGAAGGCAGGGGTTTTTTGTTTCTCTGAGGTTACTGATGTTAATTG
This sequence comes from Elephantulus edwardii, assembly GCF_000299155.1. NCBI lineage: Eukaryota > Metazoa > Chordata > Mammalia > Macroscelidea > Macroscelididae > Elephantulus > Elephantulus edwardii. The sequence goes on along the minus strand of NW_006399781.1, from coordinate 107,001 downwards.
CTTTAAACTTCTTTTCCCTCATCGCCCTATTGTGTTTTCCCAAGTTACTCCCACCCCACCCCCTGACCATTTGCTTACTTGGTCCCTGGTCTTTATTTGTGGAGTATTAAAAATAAATACATACATACATACATACATACATACATACATACATACATACATACATACATAAAAAAGTCTATCAGTGGCGAAAACTTTCTGAGGCACAGGATTGGGGTGTCTTTACTCCAGGCCTCAGGCTGGGGAAGCCCTGGTGAATTGAAAGTCCTTTTCCCCCCCTGGGCTATGGCTATTCATATTCCCCTGAATATTGTCACTGGCTGATGGAGTTGGGGGCTGATTTTAGGAGCTAAGTCGGAGTGAGGGTGGGAAGTACAATAGTTAGTAAGTATTCTTTATTCTCTGTTTCAGCACAGTTTTTCCAATTTCAACCATGCCCATTTTCGCTTAGTCAACTCAAAATGTCATTTGTTTTTTCCAGTCAGAACCAACTCATAGCAGCCCCTCCAGCGGGTTTTCCAAAATATTAAATCACCTGAGAGGAGATTGTTCCTCTTTCTTTTTTCACAGGAGAGCTGATGGATTTGAACCATGTGCCTTTGGGTTGGCAGCACAACTCATCCACCAGACCACCAGAACTCCCTCCCCGTAGCCAAGACCTTTGTTTTCCTTATTCCTGAAAATCTCTAGTCTTAAGTCACAGTGCAGGATAACCTGATCCTAAGCACTTTCTAATGCACCCTGGTTCCACTAGCATGTGACCCTTTGGGAGAGTTCTGCTGGACAGTTGGTTTCTTGGCTTGCTTGCTAGGTGGCCATTCAGTCACTACCATTAAGCTCTTAAGGTTTTGTTGTTGCCACCTGTCCTCACACTTTCACTGCCTCTGTGGGTCCCTGCTCCCTCAGGTCCCTGTGCAGCGGTTGGATTTCTGAGGGAGTAGAGGCAGTATCTGTTCTCAGCATTATTTTCCACAGCCTTTCTTCAGAGACCACGGAAAATGTCAGATTTGTACAAGTTGCTATTTGGACTTAGTATTCCACTGCCTAAAGCCAGTTACTTCTTTTTTTTTTTTTTTTAAGATATTGGGCATTTTTCCTGGATTCAGTCAATTAGTATCTGTTTAAAAATGAAAACATGTTTGCCTTCCACATTTTAAACATGTGCTTGTGTTTCAGTTTTTCTTTGCTTACGGCTATATTTCAAGTTGACACAACTAGAAACTTTCACTTCCTAGTTGAATTCTGATTGGTGAATTGCTAATTCATTCTTCTCTTCACTGACACTTGGGAGATTTAACCACAATACTCAGTTTTGATTTTTTAAAATATTTTTATTGGCTTTCAAATAATAATTCCTTTACATTTGTGTTTCGTACAATCATTCATATATACATTGTATTTTATATAATTAGTTCTGTTGATCTTTGCATATTCTTACCCTGTCTTTTCGACTCCCCACTAAATCTTTTTATTCATTCACCACCACCCCTCAATCTGTCCACTAAATTCCATCATCCTAGAAATTCACACCTTTCCTCTTTTTCTGCCTCTTTCCCTTTCTCCTTTTGTACATTTGTACACATCTTTCTAGTTATCCATGTATTTCCATAATAGTTTTATGCAGTATTTGTCCTTCTAAACTGAGTTAGTTCACTCAACATAATGCTCTCCAGTCTCTTCCAGGTTATGTAATATTTTATAAAATCATTATTCCTTACTGCAAAGTAGTATTCCACTGGATGAATGTACCACAGTTTCTCAATCCATTAGTTTATTGATTGACATTTGGGCTGTGGCCATATTCTTGCTGTTGTGTATAATGCTGCTTTGAACAGTAAGTGTACACAATATTCAGTTTTTGTCATTTCAACCTGTGTTTGAACATTTTCTCATTGCAAAAAAATATCATCCTAAAGCTATCAGAGAAGCTATTATGCTTTTCTGTTTCTGAGTCTAAAGGAACATTATTTGCTTAATTATATAGCAATAACTCTTAAACACAATATTGTGAAGAAAAAGTTCTTGATAATTTGATAGATCTTATTTTATACTCTTGTTACCTGGAGTCTCTGAGTCAAAACTGACAAGACCTAAAAGCAATAACTTTGAAAATTTTTTACATTTCTCAATTTCCTCCCAGATATTTGAGATTATCTCTTTTTATCTTTGTGATAGATGGCAAAGAAATTTAACTTAAATGTACAAACTAAGACGGCCTGTGTTGAACAGTTAAAGAGAGTTGACCCCCTTCCCTAGTAGTGATTTCTCTCACCCCATCACTTATTGTCAGCCGAAGCGAATAAACAATGCTGGTATGTTGGGCCATGGTGATATACACCAGACAGGTTCATTCTTTTTATGGTTCATTTGATAAAAGACTCTCCTTCCCTGAATATAATGAAGATTTGGATGTGCTTTGTTTTCGACAAGATGGCATAGCTCAGCCGCAGAATTTGGACAATGATCCAGGTGAGTTTATTGGAGATGTCCATAGGGCCGCTTTGCTGCTATCCCAAAGCCATCACCTCTCTAGCAACTCGAATCCACCTGCACCTCCTCAGGTGAAAGATATGACATCACCTTCCTGCACTTTACAGCACTTTGGGAACCCAGCAGAGTGTCAGCTGTGAGCTATTCCTCCTCCATGACAATGAGAGGCAGAATAGAGATGTGCAGTAGAAGTCTGCATGTTTTCCCCCGTGTAAGAAAAGCTTAAAAATGACTTCAGAAATTAAAAAAGATAAATTGCTTTGCATCTTTAAAATGTGAAGTGCTGAAGCTCTGGTGGCCTAGTGGCAAGAAGCTGCACTGCAATCCCAGAGGTACATAGTTCAAATCCACCAGATACTCTGCTGGAGGAGGGGCAATCTCCTCCTGTACCAGACAAATCCAATTTGTCGGTACATACACACAAAAACTATAATAAAATTTAAAATAAAAAAGTGAAGTGTTTTAAATATGTACTCCGCTTTCTCTTGATCCTTCAATTACCCCCACCCTCCCCAGAAAAGCTTGTTAGTCTTGAAGTGCTGTTTTAGAGTTCTAGATATCTTGTAATTATTTACTTCAAACCCTTTTTGTTTTCAGGCATTCTTGCTGGTCATGACAACCGTGTCAGCTGCTTGGGAGTGACCGATGATGGCATGGCTGTGGCAACAGGCTCTTGGGACAGTTTCCTTCGGGTCTGGAATTAAAAGTGTTGTACATATTTTCTGTTCTCCATTGCTACCTGGAGAAATCAGTGCTACAGCCCCTAGCTGTGGAAAAAAAGGTCTAACTAGTATTTGTTGGTGAAGGTTTTTCTCTTGAAATTGCTGTATACAAGAAGGAGCTTTTCAGTAAACTATAAAACACACACGATATACACAGATACACACATACATACAAATTTACAAACAGACACATAAACACACATATACAAGGCAAAGGTGCTTGATAAGATAAAAAGGACCAGTGTATTACTTTGAAGAGTTTGGTTAATTTAACCTTGAATTTTTGCTTTGTGCTCAACGTCTAATTCTTCATGTTGTGGAGCATATATTGTACACATTACTGTAGCCTATATCATATTTGATACATGTATTTGCATTTTTTAAGAATAGCTTTGGTAAGTTTGTACATGCCAGAAATGAATTTTTTTTTTAGTTTTCTAGTGAAGAGAGCCAGGCATAGTACTAGAAGGAAGTGAGGCCATACGTTTATAATGTCGTTTGAAGACTGTCGCCTTGAATTCTGCCCATCCTTCTTTACTCTGAAAGAGATCCTGATTGCACAGTGTTTAAGATTGCTGATGGCCCAGGTGCCGCACGTCCCTGCCATTGTCATTAGTTGCTGGCACCTCCTCAGCTGCTCTGTCAGCCTCTGTAAGTGCTCATGCTCAATCTTTTAAGAGGGCAGATAATCTGAATGCCAGCGCCTGGAGATTTCTCCCTGCCATTTAGAATTACATCAGCAACTTCAACTATAATCCATTGTATTATTGGAAAGTAGATAGCCATAACAGCATAAAAGTGGTATTTTGGCATTTTTAAAGGTTAATTATGATCAAATGACATTTAAATAGGTCTCTCTATAGTCAATTGGGCTTGCTCTCTTGCTTTCATAGTCTAGAACTGAATTAGTAGAATATTCATTTTTCACAACTTTGATAAGTGTTTTGATTGTTTCTGTACCTGATGAGTCTTTCCTGGTGTTCTGTATCTGCGTATACGAGGTGGAGTATGACAGTGTTATGTTTCTGAGAAAAGTGTTCAATTTAATCAATCACTAGCTGTAATTTGTTGTGTGAATTCCATATTTGCATAATATAAAGTCTAAATTGATGTAACCTGTTTGTGCGTTCAGTTTTCTTAAAACGAAACAGTTAACGATTTTTCTTTCTTCCCTTCACACAAACGAATCATTTATAAGTGGTTTGCCTCAGAGAACACCTAATTCTCAGTTATCACACTTTCAAGGTGAAAGAAAAACTCTAAAAACAATTCTTAAAGGAGTCACAGAAATATACTAAGTCCTTTCTTTATCATTGGTCTGAAGTATCTGTTACTGGGGGGTAAATTAGTTTCCTTGAATTTTCTCTCCCAAATAAATCTAAATGATAGTAAACAGGAGATTGTTTGTCTGGGTGATGAAAATGTAAAGTCATGGCTTAAAAATCAAACTAAGTGTAAGCGAGTTTAAGTTCTTATCGAGATATGTCACTGCTCAGTTTTGATCACCTCTAACCCAGTTATTCCAACTGTTACCTGCAAAATTTCATTTTTGCATTTTGCATGTGCTAATTAGTGAATCAACTAATGATGCATCACTTCTCTTGATGAAAGGCACCTTTTAATAGAAAATAAAGTAGATAAAAGCAGGTTAAGATGGAGGACCAAAACAAAGGAGTGTAGATGGCAGGCATGAATGTATATTTATAGTCTTGTTAGATATCTGTCGAGTTTGTTATTAATGTTATTGGGGCCTACTTCTGTCTTTTCATGAAGAGCAGCTCTTTGAGACAAGGCAACATTTGGAAGGAACTTTCATTAAAATGGAGAAGGAAAAAGGAGTTTGCCGTGTAGTTCAGTGTATCAATCAAAAACCTTTGTCAGAGAAAGCACTCCCACTTTGAGTGCTTCTGACCTAGTATCATCTCCATTATGAGTGCTTTTCTAGTAACCGTACACGCACTACAATATTATTAGTTTGTCTAGAGGAGCATTTAAATAATTTCTCTTCATTGACTATGTCCTAGACAAATAAAAACCACTTTTGAACACTTGTGGCTAATTCTACATATGGCAAAATGGTGGCAACATAATTTCACTATATTTTAGCTGTCTAATGCTGCTATAAAAGAAATACCACAAGTGGGTAACAAATGGAATTTGTTTTCTCACCATTTAAGAGGCTAGAAGCCTGAATTCAGTTTGCTGGCTCAAGGGAAGACATTTTTCTTTGTTACCTCTGGAGAGAGACCCTTCTCTCTTGAGCTGTTTGCTGATCCTTTGGAGATCCATGGGCCTTGGCATCATCATGCTGCCCCTATGTGCTGCTTTTGTTTGCTTGCTTAATCTCTTGATCTCAAAAATGGATTTAGTTTTGCTATTCAGACTGAGGTGAGATATCTCATAGTTGTCTTGATTTGCAGCTCTTTTAGATCTAGGGATTTTGAACATTTCTTCATGTACTTGTTAGCCATCTGAATGTCTTCGGTGAAATGTCTTCATATCCTGTGCCCATTTTTCTATTGGATTATTTACCTTTATCTTGTTGTGGTGCTCAAGTATTTTATAAATTCTGCATATAAGTCCCTTATCTGATATGTTATTACCGAATACTTTTTCCCAGTCTGTGGCTTCCCTTTTTACCCTGTTGGAGAAGTTTTTGGATGTGCATAGGGATTTGATTCTGAGAAGATCCCATTCACCTATTTTATCTTCTCCTGGTTGTAGGTTTTTCAGGATACTTGGAAGACTGTTTATGTTGTCGATTAGGACTTACAGCGTTATTCCAAGCTTTTCTTTAATGAAGTTTATAGTCCTTGGTCTTAGTCCTATGTCCATGACCCACCTTGAGTGGGTTTTTGTATATGGAGTGAGGTATGGATCTTGCTTGAGTCTTTTGCAAATACTTTTCCAATTTTGCCAACACCATTTGTTAAAAAGTCTGTCGTTTCCCTACTTTACTGATACAGCAAGCAACAAATGCTGGCGAGGTTGTGGAGAAACTAGAACCCTTATTCACCTTTGGTTGGGAGTGTAAAATGGTGCAACCACTGTGGAAGGCAGTATGGTGCTTTCTCAAAAAGTTGCAAATAGAGATACCATTTGACCCAGGAATTCCAATACTGGGAATATATCACAAAGAGACCATAACTGACACCCAAGCAGATACGTGCACACCCATGTTTATCGCAGCTTTGTTCACAGTAGCAAGGAGTTGGAAACAACCTAAGTGCCCATCAACAAACGAATGGATAGAGAAGCTGTGGTATATTCACACAATGGGATACTATGCTACATTGAAAAACAAGGAACTCACGCAATACTATTCAAAATGGGTGACTCTGGAGGACATTATGCTGCGTGAAGTATCTCTATCACAAAAGGACAAATACTGCATGGTGCCACTGTTGTAAAACAGGACTGACATCGGGGTTGGGGGGAGACTGAGAAAGATGGGTTCAATAATGTATACAGCATTGAAACAGATGGAGAGAACTGTTTAAAAGGGATATGTGATTAGGTATTTTTGTCATGACAGGTGACCAGAGCTAAGGCTGCATAGTGGAGTGGACCTGGGGGGAGTGTTTGTAAAACAATGAAAGAATTTTACTTTTCCAAGAGGGTAGTGCACTGGGGGGGAGGGTTGGGAGGGGAGAAAAGTGCAACAATGAATGAATGGAAATCCAAAGTCTCTGTAAATTTTCATTAAAATTAATAATAAATTTTTTTAAACAACTAAAAAATATATGACTGTTAATAAAGATTTCCATCTTTGGGAAAAAATTGATTTAAGGAATATTGCTGCATTTATATAAACACCAACTCATTCACAAGTGATATTATAACCAAAGGTGTAGAAGTTAAGGATATACAACATATTTTTGTGGAGCACAATTTATCCCATAAAATTAGCATCCTTTGCATCCCCCAAAACTCCCTGCCATGTCCAAACCACATTCACCCCATCACATCATGCCCCCATTCTTAGCTCCCCGTCCAAGATCATATCCTTGGAATCCACTAAATTTGAGTGAGATAGTAAGCATATTCCATCCTGGGATAAAACTACTTTTCATCTGAGAACCTGTGAAATCTGTAACACAAATTAACTTTTTCTAAAATATGGTGAGAGGAGCCACGGTGGCCCAGGGAGCAGGGGATTGAACTGTCAACCCAAAGGCATGAAGTTTGAATCCACCAGCTGCTTTTTAGGAGATAGATCCCTGTGTTACCACCTCAGAAACTCACTGGCGGGTCAGCTAGGAGTCATCTCCAACACAAGTCAATGAGTTGCATTGAGTTGAAAATACAATGGTACAATTTCATTAAAATTGGAAGACCTTGGAGAGAAGGCTTAGAAGGGACCAAGCAAGTCCTAATCCAGCAGAACAAATTACATTAGGTCTCGAAATCTGAAAATAGCTCTCTGTTCTCTGAGGTCATCTAGGCCATCCTCCTCTGGCCCTTGGGTTCTGGGCTGCCAGGCTCCATCTGCCTGGGTTTGGACGCCTTATTCCCAGGCACACTTGAATTGCAGTCCCACCCTCCAGACACCATGAAGGTTCTGCTTGATATTCTTCTTCCAGTGGTTCTGCTAATCTAGCTGCTCCAAGGAGGTCCCAGCCTATTTTTGGAGGACAACAGGGGTAGTTCCTTTGGCCTGTTTTCTGCCTGGAGAAAGAGACAGCCAGCATTTCCACCCACCTTGGGTTTTTTCTCTCTACCCTTCAGTCTGAACTGTTGCTTTTTCTGCTAGAGTCATTAGATCTCGTGTAAAAACTAAGGTTTTTACACCAAGCCACTATGCTTGTGAAAGTTGGACCGTGAGTAAGGAAGATGGAAGGAAATGGATCGCTTTGAAGTGTGCTGTTGTGAAGAATTTTGAACATGGCACAGACTGTCCTGGATGAAGTGCAGCTGGGGCGCTCCTTACTAGCAAGGACGGTGAGACTTTGCCTCATTCTTTGGGTATGTTTTCAGGAAGAGCCAACCCTGGCAAAGGACATCATGCATGGAAAGGTAGAGGGTCAGAGAAGGAGGGAAGACCTTCCTCCAGACAGACTGATGGTGCCTGGGGCAGGCTTTGAGCACAGTGGGATTGTGAGGATGGTGCAGGGATGGGAAGCGTTTGGATATTACCATGAGTCAGAATCAACTAATGTCACCTAACGACGGCAGCTAAATCCATCAGTCGCAAGCTTAATCGCTTTACCTAAAGGTTGCTTAGTCACATCCCTGGTGAACATTCTAGGATATGTGGCCTTAGTGTGTACACTTGAATTTCTAGGTCCTTACGTTGTACTTTCTTTTAGACTAGTTCATTTATAAATTTATCCTTTTGCTCTTGAATTTTACTGTAAGTGACGAAGGAAAAAGACAAGGTTCATGGAGCACCACCATCATTTATTATTAGTAAAGTGAACTGAGGGATCCTTGAAGACTGCTGTGTTGTTTATTGCGAATCAGGCTTGATAGTGCAAACTGCCCTAATTGAATTAGAGCACAGTTACGGCATCAGGTGGGTGATGACACTTTGCAGGTGTGTGGTGGCATTCTCCAGAAGCCTGGATAAGCCCTAAACCAGTATCCAGTATAAGATGCAGTTTCTCTAACAGTACAATTTTAGGCCAGAAATCAAAGGTTGCAAATGGAAGTGGAGCCATTCACTATTAACCACTAATGATCCACACACTAAGGACCCTGTGCTCTGTGAGTCTAGATGCCTTCGTTCAAAAAGAGGGTCCCCTCCTGGAGACACAACAATGATTCTTTTGGAGGTTAAGAATGCTGGTTGGCCCATCAACAAATGAATGGACAGAGAAACTCTGGTATATTCACACAATGGAATACTATGCAGCATTGAGGAACTCGTGAAATAATTTGCAAAATGGATGACCCTGGGGGACATTACGCTGAGTGAAATATCTCAGTCACAAAAGGAAAAATGGTGCATAGGGCCACTGTTGTAAAATGGGACTGGCATCAGGGTTGAGGGAAGACAGAAAAGGAGGGGAGGAATGATGTATATTGCATTGAAACAGATGAGGGAGAGAACTGCTTACAAGGGATATATGAACGGGTATTCTTGTCATTACAGAAGTCCAGAGTGAAGGCTGCATAGTGGAGTGGACTTAGGGGGAAGGCTTGCGTAACAATGAAAGAGTTTTTCTTTTCAAGGAGAAGAGTGAATTGGCGGTTGGTGGGGGCAGGGAGAAAAGTGCAACAATGAATGACTGGAAACCCTAAGTCTCTGTAAACTTTCATTTTTTTTTAATGTAAAAAATAAAAATTAAAAAACATAGACATAAAGGGTACAACTCTGATGCACACGTTTCCTAGTTTTAAACCATGCTATATTTGCTTGTTCAAACAACTTTTTCTTAGTCTATGTATAGGTTCCACATGAGCACAATTAAGTGTTCTGGAATTCCTATTCTTTTCAGTGTTCTTCATAATTTACTGTGATCCCCCAGTTGAATGCCTTTACATAGTCGATATGACAGGCCAATATTTTTTTTCCTGTGGCCTCTGCTTTCAGCCTGGATCAATCTGATGTAAGCGACAACATCCCTTGCGGCAGAACCTCTTCTGAACCCAGTTTGAATTTCTGGCACTTCCCTGATTATTATGGACAGTTTTTCAAATGTTTTCCAACAAGATCTTAATTACTTATGATAATAATGACATTACTCAATAATTTTCACACCTGTTGGATAACTTTTAGAATAGAAACAAATATGAATCTTGTCCAGTCAGTTGGCCAGGTAACTAACTTACACATTTCTTGGCATAGACTAATGAGTAAACGCATGGCTCCATCTGTACTGAAACACCTTAATTGGTATTCCATCAATTCCTGGGGTCACCTTCCCCCCTTCCCCAGTGGCTTCAGTGAAGCTTGGACTTCTTTTGCATTATCATTGGTTCTTGATCATATGACGCTTCCTGAAGTAATTCGCTGTTAATCAGTTCTCTCTGGTACAGTGCCTCTGATTCCTTCCATATTCTTTTTTTTTTTTAAATTTTAATTTTTATTTTGTGTGTGTGTGTGTGTGTGTGTGTGTGTGTGTGTACCGTCAAATTGGATCTGACTGGTACAGGAGGAGATGGCCCCTCCTTCTCTGGCAGAGCATCTGGTGGATTCGACCTGCTTATCTCTGGGATTGCAGTGCAATTTCTTGCCACTAGGCCACCAGAGCTCTCCTTGATTCCTTCCATATTCTTTTGATGTAGTACTTCCTGCATTATTCCATATTTCCCCCATTGAATCCTTGTGCATGCAGTTCGAGGCTTGAGTTTGTTCTTTCACTGTTTCAACTTGAGAAATGCCAAGTATGTTCTGCCCTTTTAGTTTTCTAACTCCAGGTACTTGCACATTTTGTTAGAATATTTAGCTTTTATCTTCTTGAGCAGACTTTTGAAATCTTCGTTTAGCTCTCTTCATCATTTCTCCCCTTTTGTTTTGGCTTCTCTAAATTGAATTGTATTGGGAAAGTCTGTCAGGGACCTCTCCAGAGCACTGCAGAGCAACGACATCAGGGACTAAGGTGCACTTGATCCAGGCCATTGTCTTTGCAATTACTTGCTACGCTTCAGAAAGCTGGATAATGACTAGGGATGATAGAAGAACAATTGATGCCTTTGAGCTGTGGTGCTGGAGAAGAATGTTGAATATAACCTGGGCTTCCAGGAGAACAAACAGGTTTGTCCTAGAGAGGGTGAGATCAGGCTGCTCCTTTGAGGCAAGGATTCTGAAGCTTTGTCTGACATACTTTGGGCATTTTGCAAGGAGGAACCAGTCCTTGGAGAGGGACATCATCATGCTTTAAAGGGTGAAGGGACAGTGAAAAAGAGGAAGACCCTTGATGAGATGGTTTGATTCAGTGACTGGGGCAGTGAGGGTAGGTGTGTCATAGACAGTAAGGTTGGCACAAGACAGAGCAGGTTTAAGAGCTAGGGTCTCCGAGTCACAAGTGACTTGATGGCACATAACAAAAAATTGAAGAGCAAATTTCAGAGTCTCTTCTGACATTATTTTGGTCTTTTCTGTCTTTTTAATGTCATTATTCTTTGATCATAGATGATATCCTTGATGTCATCCCACAACCTGTGCAATCTTCAGTCACCAGTCTCCAGTGCATCAAATCTATCCTTGAAATGGATTTTAATACTTTATGGTTTTAAATCAGGAAAGGTACATGCTAGAGTTTTTTGTTTTGTTTTGTTTTTTTAATTTTATTGTTTTTGTGTAAATGTACCGTCAGATCAGACCTGACTGGTACAGGAGGAGATTGTCCCTCCTTCCCCGGCAGAGGATCTGGTGGATTTGAACCCTGTGCCTCTGGGATTGTAGTTGCAGCTCCTTACCACTAGGCCACCAGAGCTCCCCTACACGCTAGGGTTTATCCTCTCACCATACTTACTCAATCTAAATCCTAAACAAATGCTCCAAGATGCCAATCTTTGCAGAAGAATGTAGCATCGAAATTAGAGGAAGGTTCATTAACAGTCGGAGATGACATAACTGCTTGCTGAAAGTGTAGAGGCCATGAACGCCCAATTGATCTAAGAATCAGAGACTATAGTGTTCAACCTGGATTATATCTTAAAGGAAAAAAATTGTAATAACTGAACTGATAACTTACATCATGATCAATGGAGAAAATGTTGTATTTGTAAAAAACACCTTTCTTTGATCCACAATGCCCATGAAAACAACCATCAAGAAATCAAGCAATGTATTACACTGTGCAAATTTGTTGTAAAAGACTTATTTTAAGGGATAAAAGCAAAGGTGGACTAAGGTATGCACATTGTGGTGTTGGAGGAGAGTTCTGAATACCCCATGGATGGCTGAAAGAACAAACAGATATGTGTTGGCAAAGCAGAAGTATAGTGAAGCTTTGTCTCACATACTTTGGGCATGTTGCTAGGAGAGGCTATTCCTTGAAAAGGGACATCATGCTCAGGAAAGTAAAGGGTCAGCAAAGGAGAGGAAAATTGAGAGTCTTCTCAATGAGACGTATTGATTCAATGTCTGAATCAATAATGGGCTCAAATGTGTAAGTGATGATAAGGATGGCACAGAATAGGACAGGGTTCAAATCCGTGTTTCAAAGGATCGCTATTAGCTGTATTTGACTCAATGGCACTTATACACCAGAGGCCACTGTGGTGGTGGTGGAGCCCATAGGAGGTGCACTGCTAACTCAAAGACAGCACTTCTTTTTTTGTCTTTTTTAAATTATTTTTTAATTTTAATGAAAGTTTACAGACTTTGTATTTCCATGTATTCATTGTTGTACTTTTCTCCCTGCCCACCCCTCCTCACCCCAGTACACTCTTCTTTTTGAAAAGTTAAAAAAAAAATTCTTTCATTGTTATACAATCAATCCCGCCACGTCCACTCCATTATGCAGCCTTCATTCTGGACTCCTTCATGACAATGATACCTAATTACATATCCCTTTTAAACAGTTCTCTCCCTCATCTGTTTCAATGCAGTATACATAATTTATCCCATCTTACTCAGTTTCCCCCCAACTCCGATGTCAGACCCATTTTACAACAGTGGCACTAGGCAGTATTTGTCCTTTTGTGACTGAGATATTTCACTCAGCATAATGTCCTCCAGGGTCACCCATTTTGTATAATATTTCATGAGTTCCTTGTTTTTCAGTGGCAGTGTAGTATTACATTGTGTGACTATATCAGAGCTTCTCTATCCATTCATTTGTTGATGGGCATTTACTTAGGTTGTTTCCAATTCTTTGTTGTTGTGAACAAAGCCGCAATAAACATGGGTGTGCATATATCTGCTTGGGTGGGAGATATGGTCTCGTTGGGTTATATTCCCAGTAGTGTAATTGCTGGGTCAAATGGTATCTCTATTTCCAACGTTTTGAGAAAGCACTATATAGTCTTCTGTAATGGCTGCACCATTTTACACTTCCACCAACAGTGAATAAGGGTGCCAGTTTCTTCATAACCTCGCCTATGTTTGTTGTTTGTTGTTCTGTTAAATTTGCTATTCTTACCGGTGTGAGATGATATCTCATAGTTGTTTTGAAGGCAGCACTTCTTGGACACTTAGAATCCATCAGCATGGGAGTGTAAAATGGTGCAACCACTATGGAAGGCAGTATGACGCTTTCTCAAAAAGATGCAAATAGAAATACCATTTGACCCAGCAGTTCCACTACTGAGAATATACCCTAAAGAAACCATAACTGCCATCCAAGCAGATATATGCACACCCATGTTTATTGCTGTGTTGTTCACAATAGCAAAGAGATGGAAACAAACCAAGTGCTCATCAACAAATGAATGGAAACAACTATGAGATATCATCTCACCCCAGTAAGAATAGCAACATTTAACAGAACAGCAAGCAGCAAATGCTGGCAAGGTTGTGCAGAATCTGGAACCCTTACTCACTTTTGGTGGAAGTGTAAAATGGTGCAACCACTGTGGAAGGCAGTATGGTGCTTTCTCAAAAAGTTGCAAATAGAGATACCATTTGACCCAGCAATTCCAGTGCTGGGAATATACCCCAAAGAGACCATAACTGCCACCCAAGCAAATATATGCACACCCATGTTTATCGTGCCTTTGTTCACAATAGCAAAGAGTTGGAAACAACCTAAGTGCCCATCAACAAATGAATGGATAGAGAAGCTGTGGTATAGTCACACAATGGAATACTACACTGCATTGAAAAACAAGGAACTCATGCAATATTATTCAAAATGGGTGACTCTGTAAGACATTATACGGAGTGAAGTATCACAAAAGTAATTGTCACAAAAGGACAAATACTGCATAATGCCACTGTTGTAAAACAGGACTGACATCAGGGTTGGGGGGAGACTGAGAAAGATGGGATGATAATGTATACTGCATTGAAACAGATGATGGAGAAAACTGTTAAAAGGGATATGTGCTTAGGTATTATTGCCATGACAGGAGTCTAGAATAAAGGCTACATAGTGGAGTGGACCTGGGGGAAGGGATTGTAAAACAATGAAAGAATTTCTTTTACTTTTCAAAGAAAAGTGTCTACTGGGGAGGTGAAGGGTGGGCAGGGAGAAAAGTGCAACAATGAGTGAATTTAAATTCAAAATCTCTGTAAATTTTCATTAAAATTAATAATTAAAAAACACAAATGAATGGAGATCCTGTAATATATTGGCACAATGGAATACTATGCAGCACTGAAAAATAAGGAACTCATGAAATATACAAAATGGGTGACCCTGGAGGACATTATACTGAGTTTTTTAAATATCTCAGTCACAAAAGAACAAATACTGTATAATGACACTGTTATAAAACAGGATTGACATGGGGGTTGGAAAGAAACTAAGAAAGGAGGGGATAAATGATGTGTACTGCATTGAAACAGATGAGGAATATAGGATTAGGCCTTATTTGCAAGACAACAGTCCAGAATAAGAGCTGCATAGTTAAGCAGACTGGAAGCTTGTGGGTATAGTACAACAATGAGGGAATTTTTTTCAAAGAGAAAAGTGTACTCGCGGGAGAGGGCAGGGAGGAAAATGTGTAACAATGAATGAATGGAAATCCAAGGTCTGTATAAACTTTCATTAATAAAGAAAAAATAAGAATCCACCAGCAGCTGGGTGGGTAAAGGATGGGTAATCTCCTACAGTGCAGTTTATAGCCTCAGAAAACTTTCTGGAGGGTCAGCTATGAGTCAGTTTTTACTTAATTGTGATGAAGTGGAGGTTTGGGGGGTTTTGCTATTGTAGTTCTTTTTTTAAAATTTTTTTTAAAATTTTTTATTATTTTTTTTGTGTGTGTGTACTGTCAAATTGGATCTGACTAGTACAGGAGGAGATTGTCTCTCCTTCTCCAGCACAGCATCTGGTGGATTTGAACTGCATACCTCTGGGATTGCAGCTTCTTGCCACTAGGCCACAAGAGTTCCCTTACTATTGTAGTTATTATGAAAGCTGGACAGTGAGCAAGAAAAATTAAAGAAATGATGCCTTTGAATTTTGGTGTTGATGAAGAATATAGAATATTCACAGACTTCCAGAAAAGTGAACAAATGTTTGTTAAAGTACAGCCAGAATGCTTCTTGGAATTGAGGCTAGTGAGCCTTTGACTTACTCTGATCACGATGCTTGGTGAAGTAGTTGTGTACCGTCGAGTTGGAACTGCCTCGTAGCTGACCCCCTGACTGGTTTTCAGAGGCTGTAAGTCACACGGGAGGAGATTGTCCATCATCCTTCTGCAGAGCAGGTAGAGTATTGGAACCACGTGACTTTGGGTTGGCAAGACAACTCCTTACCACTGTTGTTGTGCCCGTCGAGTCAGAACTGACCCATAGCTGACCCTCAGGCAAGTTTTGGGAGGCATTCACAGAAGAACGCCCATCCTTCTCCCATAGAAGATCTGGAATGTTTGAACCGCATGCCTTTGGGATTGCAGCTTACCACTAAACCGTGATATTTTGGGGTGGGGGGAGCTTCAGTGACATGAATTGACACTGCAGCAATAATCTCAAACAAAACAATTATTCTGAGCATGGTACACAGGGGAGGTGTGAGTCCTAACCAACTCGATATCTAACAATCACCAGGCAAAGAACATCCAGTTGAGATACTTGGCAAAGGCAATAGAGAATGGATTGTAGGCAGCTATTCTAAACATCAGCTATATGCACTGTAATCAGTTGCACAAGCAAGGACTGTGATTGTTGTGTTTCTTCTTTGTTTTGGGTATGTTTATGTGTGCTGTTGAGTCAGAACCAATGCATAGCTGACCTTCCAGTGGGTTTTCAGAGGCAGTGAATTGCACGGGATGAAATTGCCCACCTTCTTCTGAGGTGAAGCTGGTGGATTCAAACATTTGCCTTTTGGTTAGGAATTCAAATTCATTTCCGAAATCCTGCTCAGGAAAGCACTTCTTATTGCAATAAGTGTTGCTTCTGTACTTTGATGGACAGACCTCACTGCCAACTGGATCAGCTACTAAGGATTTAAATGAAGCACCCATATTTCTTCTCCATTTCAAATTTTAAGAGTTGTGATTCCATAATTACATACACATTGTTGTTGTTATGTGCCATCGGGTCGCAACCCTATGTACAGCAGCTCTGAAGCTTGCCCTATTCTGACCCAGTCTTGCTGACTCCAATACACTTAACTCCATTGCCCCAGTTACTGTGTCAACCCATCTCATCTGGGGTCTTCCTCTCCTGTTCTGTCCCTCCATCCTCTGAGCATGATGTCCTTCTCCAAGGATCAGTCCCTTCTGGCCACGTGTCCAAAGTATGTGAGACAGTTTCAAAATCCTAGACTCCAAGGAGAAACATGGTTTCACTCTCTCCAAAACAGAAGTATTTGTTTTCTTAGCAGCCCATGGTATATTCAAGACTCTTCTCCAGCACAACTCAAAGGCATCGATAATCCTTCTGTCCTCCTTAGTCACTGTCCAGTTCTCTGATGAATAGCTCGTAATTGTGAAGACCATGGCTAGGATCAGGTGAACCTTAGTCTCTAGACTGACACCATTGCTTCTCGGTACTCTGGAAAGGTCTATGGCAGTAGATTTTCCCAGTGTAATTCATCTTTTGATTTCCTGACTGCCAGTGCCAAGAGTATTGTTGTGGAGCTGAATAAGCTGCAATTTTTAACAACTTGAAGTTTAATGAGTTTAAGTTCTGAATTGATCAACATTGTGTGGTAGTAGTTTCTTAAAGATAATAAATGTAGATGCTTTTAAATTTTAAAGTTAACCCTTTAATAGAGATGAATCCTGACTGCTAAAGGTGACAAAAATGGAACTTTTTATTATGGCTACAAATTATTTAATTTCAAAATGTCAGTTCTAATTTTAGCAATTACCAGCAATTATACTATCGATTCAAGTCCTGCTAAAATTGTTTAAAACACCCACAAGTCTACAGCAGTTTCCTTATGAGAAAGGTAGTTTACAACACAATGAATAAAATTGGTACTCTGAAATTAGATTCACTAGAATAAGGATAATTTCAGATTTGCTAGTTCTTCTTATATTGTTTTTGAGTTGTCTTAAATATTAGCTAAAATAGCAAGTACTCATTAATTCAGTTTGTAGTGGAATATGTAAACTAGCATTTAACACCTTAAATAGTAATTAACTAATCAGATTGATGTTATATCTGGTACTAAGGAAATGTGTATGCATACTGGCAAAAATTTTGTAAAGGCTCTTTCATCCTTAAGTCCAGTGACTAATTTTGCAAAATATAACTAAGATAGAATACGATGATAAAAATGTTACAAATGTTAAATGTGCCCAACACAATCTTAAATCATACGGGGAAAGGGTAGTTTGTTTTCAGTTCATACAACTTCAGTGGTGTTTGTGGTGGATTTTTCAAGCCTTTTCTTTTACATAGCGGTATTCTATTTTTATTTTCTTTCTAACTAGCATTTAAATGCTTGTATTTGGATATCCTTATCCAAATGCATCCACATCCAACTAGATTATTAAAGTTGATTAAACTATTTTTCTGCCACCTAAATTGCCATGGCCAGCAGTAAGAAGTCGTGCTTTAAATCCACCAGCTTCTCTGGAGGAAAAAGATAGATCGACAGCCTTTTCCCTTGCAATTTGCAGCCTCTGAAAACCTGCTGGAGGATCAGCTATGAGTCAGCTAAGACTCAATGACACACAATAAAGTGCTTGCACACGCTCATGGCTTATTGATTATAAAAGTAAGGATTCTGAAGCTTCATCTGACATATGCATGTTACAAGGTGGGACCAGTCCTTGGAGAGGGAGGGTAGAGGGACAGTTCAGGAGAGGAAAACCCTCAATTAGATGGATCTATTCATTAATTAGGGTGAAGGGAATAGGTGTGTCGGAGACAGTGAGGTTGGCACAGGATAGAGCAGGGTTTAGGGCTCTTGTACATAGGGTCGCTATGAATTGCAAATGACTTGACAGCACATAACACCACCACAGTAGTTATTAGGAAGGTGAATATGATTGATTAAAATTTCTCTAGGAGTTTTACCAAGGCTCCTGGCTCTTTTCTTGCTCAGTAGTTCATTTTTTCAAGTGTATAGTAACTCAGTGAAACACTGCTGTTTATTGCTATTGTAGTCAATATTCATTGTAGCAAGTTTTCATTTTCAATTTGTTATGTGCCCTCCTGTTGACTGTAAATCCTGCCCTATCCTGAGCAATCTCCTCATTGTTTCTGACACACCTACTCCTATTACCCTAGTCACTGAGTCAACCCATCTTGTCCAGTGTCTTCCACTCCTGCACTGTCCCTTCATCCTCCTAAGCATAATATCCTTCTCCAAGGACTGGTCCCTCCTAGCCATGTGCCCAAAGTATGTGAGCTTCAAAATCCTAGTCTCCTAGGAGCAACCTGGTTTTACCCTCTCTAGGATAGGCCTGTTTGTTCTCTCGGCAGTCCATGGTATGTTCAATACTCTTCTCCAGCACCACAACTCAAAAGGCATTGATTCTTCTTCTATAATCCTAAGTCATTGTCCAGCTCTCTAATGCATATTAAGTAACAAGAAGACCATGGACTGTATCAAATGCACCTTAATCTCTAGCCTGACATCATTGCTCACCAGCCTTCTGGGGTGGTCCTTGATAGCAGAATTTCCTAATGTAATTTGTCTTTTGATTTCCTAACCATTTGGGCAGATTGTGGATCTGAGCAAGACAAAACTATTAATTATCCCAGAACTACTGGAACAGTACATTAACAAAGAACTACCAGAAATAGAAGCTGGGTTTAGAAGAGGCGATGGCCTAGGGATGTCATTGCCAATGTCAGATGGCTTCTGGCTGAAAGCAAAGAGTACCAGAAGAATGTCTATTTGTGTTTTATTGAAAATGCAAAGCATTTGACTGTAAGGATCATAATAAATTGTGACTAATACTGAGAATAATGGGAAACCCAGAAGACTTGACTGTCCTCATGAGAAACCTATATTTGGACCAGTTGTCAGAACACAGCAAAGAAACATAGCATGATTCAAAATCAGGAAAGAAGTGTGTCAGGGATGAGTCCTTAAAAAAAAAATATGAGTCCTGTCTCCAAACCTTTTCAATCTATATGGGGAACAGATTATTCGGGAGGCTGGACTTTATGAGGAGGAATGTGGCATCAGGATTGGAGGTAGACTCATCAACAACCTACATTATGCAGATAACACAACCTTGTTTGCTGAAACTGAGGAGGACCTGAGGCATTTGCTGCAGAAGGTCAAGGACTGTAGCCTTCAATATGGATTGAAGCTCAATATCAAGAAAACAAAGATTCTCACCACTGGAACAACTGGCAGCACTATGACAGATGGAGAAGAGATTGTTGTTGACAATTTCATTTTCCATAGAATTTTAATAAAATAATTCCCTTGTTTTTAAAATAATAAATTTATTTAATAAACTCCAATCCCAGCCCTAATCTAAATGAACACGTTTTCTCAGAGCTAAAGTCCGTTGTCACTCTTAAAGCTTGGGACTGAAATTACCCCTTTGCCTCAACTGTTAGCTTAATGGCAGGCTTATAAAATGTTCAATAATACCAGGGAGGAAATGTGATCAGTGACATGAGGGAAGCACACACACTCTTAGAACAATCAACCAAACAAGATCAAAAGGGCAATATGTGTCCAGAAATAGAGCTTAGAAGGCAGGAAGGGAAGGAGAGAAGGAGGAACAGAAAAAGAACCCTGGGGAGTGCCGTGATAATGTCACAAAGCTTACTATGTATAAATTGTTGAATGGAAAACCAATTCGTGCTGCAAATGCTCAAATCACCACAACGTAAGTAATTTTTAGAAGTATGAATTGTCACTTTTCCAAATAATAGATGCAACCATGAATGTGCTCACCAGTCTACGCCGAGAAATCTGAAGGACAGTTGCCAGCCTGGCTGACTGACTGGAAAGTTCTATATTTGTTCCCATTCCCAAGGAAGGTGATCCAAAGTTGATAATGTGGAAATTACCAAACAATAGAATATACAAGCAAAATATTTCTGCAGATCATCCAAAAACAGCTGAAATAGTACACTGACAGGGAACTACCAGACATTCAAAGAGGATTTAGAAAAGGCCATGGCACCGAGGATATCATTGCTGATGTCAGATGCATCTTGGCTGAATACAGAAAATATCAGCAGAATGTGTTTTACTGACTATGCAAAGGTATTTGACTATATGGATCATAACAAATTATGACTAACACTGAGAAGAATGAGAATCCCAGAATACTTAATTGTGCTTATATGAAATCTATATCTTGACCAAGAAACTGTTTCCAAATAGAACAAGGGGACACTGTATGGTTTAAAATCAGGAATGATGTGCATCAGGGCTGTATCTTTTCTCCATACCTATTTAACCTCTATGCTGAGCAAATAATTTGTGAAGCTATACTCTATGTATGATCTGATTCCTATGCATACCATCTGGTGAAATCCAAGTATATAACCTGCATTTATGTCTCTTAAAAAATGTATTTGCTATGAATAAGTCATTGATTGTGCAAAATT
>NW_006399781.1:60639-85491 GCF_000299155.1 Elephantulus edwardii | reverse complement strand
GTCTTTACCCACTTATTTCCCGCTCCACCATCCACCAGGATACCCATCCACTTCTACCCACTCCCTTCACATCTATCTCCCATTGACCAGCCCTTGATCTAATAGCTTATATGTGAAGCTTCCTTGGCTTCTGTGATTCCAAACATATCAGCTTCTCATAGTTCCTTATGTTAGGACCAATGTCTCTGAAGGATGTGGCATCAGAAGTGGATTAAGATTCATCAACAACCTGTGTTATACAGATGATACAACCTTGCCTGCTGAAAGTGAAGGACCAGAAGCACTCTGTTGCAGAAGATCAAAGACTATAGCTTTCAACATGGGTTTCATCTTAAAATAAAAAAGACAAAGGTCCTGACCACTGAGCCAGTGGGCATCATCATGATAGATGGAGAAAGGATTTAAACTGTTAATTATTTTGTCATGGTTGGATCCATAAGCAATACCCTTGGCACCAGCAATCAGGAGCTATATGGAGGTGTATTGCTTTGGGCAAGTCTGTTGTCAGAGATCGCTGTCGGTATTTTGACAGAGTAATGACGTAAATATGAAGCCTACAGTGATTCAGGCCATGGTCTTTTCAATTACTTGCTATGCATCTCAAAACTGCACAATGACTAAGGATAACAGAAAAAGAACTGATGCCTTTGAGTTGTGGTACTGGAATACGAATATCCCATGGACTGCCGAAAGAATGAATGCCAAAAAAATGTCTTGGCAAGGATGCAGTTGGAGTGCTCGTTGGGGGCTGACAATGCTTCATCTCTCATACTTTGGATACGGCACTAGGAGAGGCTATTCCTTAGAAAAGGATATCATGTTTGGGAGGGTGTAGGGTCAGCGGAAGAGAGGAAGACCCCCATCAAGATGGATTTACACAGTGACTACAACAATGGGCTCAAGGGTGTCAGAGATAGTGAGGATGGCACAGGACAGGACAGGATTCATGTCTGTCATTCATAGGGTCGCTATGAATCTCAACTCAATGGCCTGCAGGAAGTAGGGGATAGAGATTTATTAACCATTAATCTAATCCTATTATTATTATTATTATTATTATTATTATTATTATTATGAGTGTACTGTCAAATCAGATCTGACTGGTACAGGAGGAGATTGTCCCTCCTTCCCCAGCAGAGCATCTGGTGGATTCGAACCGTGCGCCTCTGGGATTGTAGTTGCAGCTCCTTGCCACTAGGCCACCAGAGCTCCCCTAATCTAATCTTTGCTATTAAAAACATCCTCTAAGACACTGCTAAAAGACCAGATTTTCATGAAAAAATAAGTTATTCCTCCTCTGCAGATCCCCTTCTGGTAGAGTGATTCTGTGTATTCCCTCCATCTTCTTTTAATGCTTTCTGGGTCATTCAATATATTGCCCATAGCATCTTTCAGTATTGTGGCACAAGGCTTAATTTTGTTTTCCAGTTCTTGTAGCGTGAGCAATGCAGAACAAGTTCTTCCCTTTTTATTCTCCAGTTCCAGTTCTCTGAACATTCCATTATACTTTCCTTTGTCCTCCTGAGCTGCCCTTTGAAATTGTCTGTTCAGCTGTTTTCCTTTAGATTTGGCTTCTCAATGCTCCAGTGCAATCTTTAGAATCTCTTCTGACATCCATTTCAATTTTTTTCTTCTTCTTCTGTTTTTATAATGACCTTTTGCTTTTCTTCATGGTTTATATAATCCCAAACTAAAAAAAAAAAAAATCCCAGACTCATCTGGTCTTCTATCATTGGCATTCAATACCTCAAACCTATTCTTAAGAATTGATTCAATATCTTATCTTGATTCCGGTGAACTTATTTCCCCTTTCTTCAGCCTCAATTTGAACTTGCATATGAGTAATTGATGATCTGACCCACACTTTGCCCCTGGCCTAGTTTTGACTGCCGATACTGAGTTTATCCAACTCAATCTGATTTCTATGCAGCCCATAAGGTAAGCTCCACGAGTAAAGTCCTCATTTCTTTCTTTTAGGAAAGGTATTTGAAAATGAATACATTATTGTAAATCCAAAAGTCAAACATTCTATTTCCAGATTCATTTCTATTACCAAGCCCTTATTTTCCAATGACTATTCCTTCTTCACTGCTTTCTCCTTTTGCATTCCAGTTGCCAAATACCATTATTGCATCCTGATTGCATGTTTGGTCAGTTTTAGACTGCAAAATTTGGTAAAAATTCTCAATTTCTTCTTCTTTGGCTCTAGATGTAGGAACATATACTTGAATAATAGTCATGTTACCGGGTCTTTTTTGTATGCATATGGATATTATCCTATCACTCACAACACTGTATTTCAGGATAGAATTTGGAGGGAATACAGAGTCACTATACCAGAGAGAAACACTGAAAAATTTCAGAAGTACCATATGAACAGAAGCCAATGGTAATGAAGGAGGAAGTAGAAGCTGCATTGAAGACATTGGCAAAAAATTAAGGCCCCAGGAATCGATGGGATACCAATTGACTTGTTTCAATTAACAGATGAAGCATGGGATGCACTCACCAGCCTAAGTCAGGAAATTTAGAGAGGACAGCTGTCTGGCCAATGTATTGGAAGAGGTCCATATTTGTTCCCATTCCCAAGAAAAAGATGGTCCAAGTGAATGTGGAAATTATTGACCAATATAATTGACCAATATAATTGATATATGCAAGGAAAATACTGCTGAAGATCATTCAAAAATGGCTGGAACAGTACCTAGATAAGTAACTGACAGAAGTTCAATGAGGATTTAGAAGAGAAATATTACTACTGATGTCAGATGGATCCTGGCTAAAGGCATTTGACTGTGTGGATCATGACAAGTTGTGGCTGACATTGAGAATGGGAATCCCAGAGCACTTGATTGTGCTCATGTGGAACCTAGACCAGGAGGCTGTTGTGTGAATGAAGCAGGGGAGCACTGCATGGTTTGGAATTGGGAAGGGAGTGTGTCAGGGATGTATTCTGTCTCCATACCTGTTCAATCTATATGCTGAGCAAATTATCCATGGAGAGTGGCATCAGGATTGGAAGGAGACCCATCAATAACTTGCATTATGTAGACTATACAACATTGCTTGCTCATAGTGAGGACCTGAAGCACTTGTTGCTGACCTAGGAATGCAGCCTTCGGTATGGATTGCATCTAAATGTCAAGACAAAAGATTCTGACCACTGGACCAATAAGCAGCATCATGATGGATGGAGAGGAAATTGAGATTATCAATAGCTTCATCTTCCTTGGATTCACAATTAATACCTTTGGAATGAGCAGTCAGGAAATAAGGAGACACACTGCAATAGGAAAATCTACAGATAGGGACTTTTCTTTATTATTGAGGAGTAATGATGTCAGTTTGAGGACTAAGGTGCACCTGATTCAGGCCATAGTCTGATGTCTGATTACTAGCTATGCATCCGAGGGCTGAACAATGATGACAGAAAAAGAACTGGTCTTTGAGCTGTGGTGTTAGAGAAGAACACTGAATATCCCATGGACAGCAAAGAGAACAAACCCTCTCTTGGAGAGGGTGCAGCTGGAGTGCTCTTTGGAGGCAAGAATGATGAGGCTTCACCTTACATACTTTGGACATATTGCTAGGAGGTGCTATTCCTTTGAGAAGGACATGATGCTTGGAAGGGAGGAGGGTCAGCCGTTGAGCTGAAATGTTATGGGCAAAATCTTGATGACCCTGGAAGCATCAAAAGATGGGAGGAATACACAGGATCATTGTATCCAGAAGAATTAGTTGTCACTGAACAATTTCTGGAAGTACTGTATGAACAAGAGACAATGGTAATAAAGGATTTAGTCCAGCTGCACTGAAGGCAGTGTAAAATGCCAGTGCAAAAAATAGGCCCAGGTTGATAGAATACCAACAGACATGTTTCAAGTAACAGATGCAGCTCTGGATGTGCTCACCAGTTTATGCCAGGAAATTTGGAGGAGAGTTGCAGTTGCCTGGCCAACTGACAGAGATCCTCATTTGTCCCCTTTCCCAAGAAAGGTTATCCAACAAAATGTCGAAATTATTGAACAGAATCATTACCATCACATGCAAGCAACATATTGCTGACAATCATCCAAAACCAGCTAATGTAATAACATTGACAGGGAACTACCAGAAGTTGGGTTTAGAAGAGGCAAAGGCACCAGGGATATCATTGCTGATGTCAGATAGATCCTGGCTCAAAGCAGAGAATACCAGGAAGAGTGTAAGTCAGTATTGTATCCTTTCTCCCTATCTATTCAATCTGATTGTGAGCAAAAAATTGGTGAAGCTGGACTCTATGAAGAGGAATATGGGGATTAGGATTGGAGGAAGACTTAGTAACAACCTACGTTACACAATTATACAACCTTGTTTGCTCTAAGTGAGGAGGATGTGAAATGCTGCAGAAGATCAAGGACTACATACAGCCTTCTGTATGGACTACATTTGAACATGAAAAAGACGAAGACCATCAACATAAGAGCAATCATCAACATTATGTTAGATAGGGAAGGACTGAAGCTGTCAATTCTTTCATCTTGCTTGAAATCAATACCCCTGATCACCAGTCAGGAAATCAGGAGATGTATTACATTGGACAAGTCTGCTGTCAGGGACCTCTACAAAATGAAACATAGTCAGTCAGTTTGAATCTCTTCTCAATCACCTGCTATGCATCAGAGAGCTGGACAATGGATCATGATAAGAGAATTGATGCCTTTGAATTGTGGTGCTGGAGGAGTGCTAAATAGTCCAGGGACAGGCAAAAGTAGTTACGTCTTGGAAAAAAGTACAGGTAGCCAGAGTGCTTCTTGGAGGCAAAGATGAGGAAGCTTCATCTCTCATACTTCAGACATGTAGGCAGGTGAAGCCATTCCTTGGAGAGGAACCATGCTTGGAATGAAGTGTCACTGAATAAGAGGAGGTCCATCATGTTAAAAATGAGTGACAGGACATACAGATTTTTCTGATCAATTTTGTCTGTTTAATAATTTCCATAATGGCTTTTTTCCATCCAATTTTTAAAAATGGGAGCTCACATTCACAGCCGTATAGGTTGAAGCAGAGGGCAAGAATAAGCTCCCCTGTGGTACTTTCAGGGAGCTTTGGTGGCCGAGTCAGTAGGGAGGTATGCTGCTAACTCCAAGGCCGCATCTTCCTGGTGGTTTAAAACCACCAGCAAGTCCAAGGAAGAAAGACTATCTATTTTTCTTTCTTTTTAAATTGTAAAGATAGATTTATAAGTTACTTCCCCAAAGGGATGAGTATCCCTCCTTGAAAGGAGAGAGGCTGACAATCTCTTTTTAAGAGATTCACAGCCTTGGAAACCCAGTCTTGGACATGGCACTGAGGGACATGGCACTTTTGAGGGGACTGGTACTGATGGGAAATGGCACTACTGATAGGGAAATGTACTAGAGAAGTACCCTTATTTGCAAGACTAATAAGGAAAACATTTCAAAATATGCTGACAGTGGTCTTATGACAACTAAAACTAGAGACTTTTACACAAATTCTAAGAATTTGGCCAGTTATACGAAAAGCCAGTCTACTTAAGATAATTTATACACTTATAGTAAAAAATTATTATAAGTGAAAGAAAACCAGTAGACACGTGCAGTATAAATACTACATTTATCAACCAGGCTAACAGATTTTATTTTTTCCTTGCAAGCTTGCATGCTTGCATATGAAAAATGTACTATTTGTAAAAAGTTTTAAGATTATACAAAGTTTATAAATATTCCTGCAAAGAAATACAGTAAACAACCAAGTGTATGTGCAATTATTTTCAACTATTTCAGCTGTCAATGATATAATTTCTGTATAATCCATAGGCTTGATCAGAGAGGTACATTTATCTTTAGGGATAAGGACTGGGGTTTATTTAGTGTTTCACTTGCAACATTTTCATTTCCATACATTTTCAAATCTGATTAGGTAGGAACTACATTCAAACAAGTTATGGAAGACACACTATACCTAAGCCGACTTTCAGTAGACCCCAAACTTCACTATTCATGAGACTCACATCTGGGGGTTTGCTAAGTAGACCCCAAACTTCACTATTCATGAGACTCACATCTGGGGGTTTGCTAAGGCAGAGACTGCTAGGCTCCAGCCTGAGTGCTTCTGACTGAGCAGATCTAATTTACATTTTTTACTAGGTCCCAAGTGATGCTGATGATCCAGGGACCAAACTTCAAGAACCACTGAGGTGACACCAAACTACATTGCTGTTTGAAAAGTTCAAATACTTTCTATATAACACTTAAAGCCTTTGAAGTTGTGACCCAAATTAGCACGACACAGTGTTCAATATCAGTTTTTTCATTGTTATAGGTGATAACTGCTCCTACTTGATTGTGGCCTATACTATTATTTAGAATATAAATTAGCAGCAAAATCTATAAATTAATATTCACTTGGATTTGAATACTGCATTTTATTCATCTCACTTGTATAAAAAAGGAAGTATTTTTGCAAGGCTTCTATAGCCCAAATACCGTGGAAAAAAGTTGTACTTGCTTTGAAAACAGTAACGAATATCCAGAAGCCTACAAGGTCCAGAAAAGGATGTATTGAGTATTAAAAAAAAAAAATTGCAAAGGCCAGGTCTGCTATTCCATCCTTACTGCAGAACAGAAGCATAAACCACCTGGCTACATGCACTGGGTCCCTCGGGATGGTGTATTTCTAAGATGCTTTTAGGTGATGCATATCTGCTCGTCCTCAGGCTATATTTGCAAAGCAAGGCCCCAGAATGATATAATTTTTCTTTTTACATTTCCATATTTGCTACAATCAATTTTTCCACACAGATACAGACACAATACTTCTTAAATCCATAAATAGCTCACAAAGGTTAAAAAAAAAGCATTTATAATTTTTAGTCTAGCCCTGGTAATTTCACACACTTAAATAAAAGTACATGCTCCCAATTCAGCAATATTAAGCAGCAAAACCTTTCTGAGGAATTGCTTTTGCACATTATTCAAAATCCAGACCTCTGTGTATCTTTGGCTATTTTTATTATTTCAAACTGTACACTGAAAACTGAGAGAGCTGCTCTTCTTACTGGGATCACAGTTTTAGCAAAGCTTAAAAGGTTTCTTTAGAAACATATCAGAAACTATTTAGGACCAGATTAGCAACTATTTGAAGTAACAAACTGTTATACTGTTTTAGATCAAATTTAATGGGAATAGAAGATCAAGAGTCTATTTTTTATTGGTATACAAACCTACCATAAGTGCAAAAGTGACTGTAATTTGCACAAATAATAGTCTTGAGTATTCCATAGTCCTGCTTGGTGACTAGAGCAAGGAAAAAAAAATATATATGTATATAAAGTAACTATTCCTATTAGAGTAGGCATCAAAATTAGTTCTGAGAAAGAAGATGAAAGGAGCATTCTCTAATTCCTGGATGCCAGGAAGCAGAGCTTTTCAGAACCAAAAACCAAGAAAGCCCTAATTAAGAGCTCAGGCCCCACCCCTCAGGGCTACAGAATTGGTTGATTCTATTTCTTTGAAGTAGTAATTTATTATTTTAACATAGAAAAAGACCTGGCTTTTCCATTACCCAAAATGAAAACTAAGGATATCAACACATTTTAACACTCTTCAGAAATACAATGCCCTGAGAGAAATCATTGCTAGATTCTACACAGGGATTTGCTACATAGATACAATTAGTATAATTCACATTCAAAGTCATTCCATAAAAATATCAATTGCTCCAGTCTTCCAAGATTTGTTCTCCTTTTTCATCACCACTGAATCACTACTGTTAAGATTCTTCACTGCTTGAATGTAGAAACTGCTTAGCAAAATTCTCCAGCTCATTTTCAAGTTGAACAGCTTTATTTCTAATTAAAAAAGGAATAAAACAGCAATCTAATTATAAAGATCAATGAGAAAAATGCATTCTATTTTTTTTTTAAAAGGGGGGAAAATTCCCCTTATGAGCCAAATGCTGTTTACATTTATCTGAATTCATATTCTGAACTATTATCAGTATTTTCCAAATTATTTATTATTTGTGCTACTATAGCTTTGCAGTAAACACTGATCGCTGTGCCCAGGAACTAAAAAAAGTTACAATATGATTAAGGATAAAAACTTTAAAAATAAAAAATGTGATAGACAAAATGATCATACAATTCACATGGGTGTGACATCCTAAAATTGGTACATAAACAAAGTCACAGTAAAACTGCCCTCAGAAATTCCCTTTGTACACCATAATGAACAGCATAAGTGATTTTAATGTTTACACAAAGAAGCTGGTTTATGTGAAAGGGTTACAGAGTACAACAATATTTCCTGTAAACACTAGAATCATACCTGCCAAGTCAAATTCTCTAAGACAACTGGAACAAAATTTTGCAGAACATAGAGTCTTGCCTCCCATTCTCATACTATGCTAGGGTACACAACTATTTTTACTTCCGTATTTTTGCTAAGTGCATATGGAAAATGTGATATAAGGTATTTTTCCCAGTCAGCTCTCCTAAAGTTATCAGTGAACTGTTATCTCAATGGCCAAACCTAACCCAGTCACAATGAAAACATCAGATGTTATGGTATTAATTTTTAAATTTTTCCTGTTATAAAAAGTATCAGCAGATCTAAAATATTAAAAATTATTCATGTGAATTCATCAAAATTTGGAAACACAGAATAAATATCATTTGGGCTTTCTAGTGGCTGAGTCCATAGGCAGCTGCGCTCCTAAACCATGCCTTTCTGGCAGTTACTCCATTAAAGAAAGATGGGCAATATCCTCTTGTGTGATTTACAGCCTTGAGAACTCGCTGGAGGATCAGCTAAGAGTTGGTTTTCAACTCACCAGCAAGGACTTTGACTTTATCATTTATGTTTTACGATAATATGAAACACGATTTTAAAACCTGCTGAAATAAAAACAAAACTTGAAACTAAAACAACGGGATGCTACTTCTTCATCAAATTTGAAGGGTATACTTGGGGTGATGTAACTTAAAATAAGGCATGATAGTCCCCTGGGTGAGGGAAGGGAGGTTGGTTCTAGCTCAGTTAACTAGCAGGAAGTCAGTATTCCCAAAGTTTCTGAAACGGAATACTGATGAGATTACAAGACAGTGCGTAAAACATTATTAAAATGTTTTCATATATGCCCCAAAATTCAAGTCTCAAGGGCAACTACATGGAGCTTAAGTCCTGACAAGAGTTTAATTGATGCTAAGAACTGTCAAGAAGTACAGCCTTTATAGTGATTTCATGTCCAAAAAGGCAAAAAATAAGACCTAAAGAATCTATTAGTAAGCAACACTGTATCAGAAAATTCTACATTACGACTGGAAATCTTATTTACTTTTGGCCTCAAATTTAAGTATACCCAGTGGTGCCTAATGAGAAAACAGGTATGGGGATATATATGTATAAAAGTCCATATATTTTTAATTACAGAACTGGTCTAAAAATGGACTCATACACAGAGTTACAAGTACAGGTCTATAAAATGTCTTTTTATTCATATTCTCTATATGAGCCTAGGGGAATGTAATGAAATAGGCCTTCTTAAAGACTTTTTCTCTTGTTTTTTCAATTAGTATTCATGAAACTACAAAAGATTTGATTTGAGAAGTTTGAATTTAAGTCAGCAGAAAATGTAGAAAAACTTAACAGAAATTCACTAGTGATTTTATACAACTATATTTCTGTACTGAGAATACCAATGTTCATATTCTTGAGGGAAAGAAGCACAAATACCTTAACAGCTTTGAATTATTTTGTATTTTCTCCAGCTGATCTATTTCTTTGGATAATCTCACAATTTCCTCTTCCAGATGTCTTTGAGTAATATCAACCTGTTGGCACAGGCGAGCAAAAGTGGTTGCCATTTCCCTTAAAACAAAAAACAATTTTATCAGCAGTCATGAATGTCTTTATAATAAAAAGTATGTTTTAATGCTTAAATACAAAGGTAACTACAATTATTAAAAAGGAATTAAAGAGTGGCATTAAAAAAATACTGATAAGACCCAGAGGTGTGTGGTTTAAATCCACCAGATGCCCTGCTGAGAATGAGGGACAATCTCCTCCTGTACCAGTCAGATCTGATTTGACAGTACACACACAAAAAAATAACTTAAAAAAAAATACTGATAAGAATGTACTAAAGAGGGCATGGTACTTGTAAACTTAATATGACTACAGATGACTATATCCTTTGGGCTTAAGACAATACTTGAAAAAGTTAGTATTACCTGTATTATACCGATGTGCATAATTTATCAAAAAGGCACAAGTTAAGTATATTTCTTCAGAAGCACAATAAACCTTACTTATTTCCTGCTCTATAAAAACAAGAAATTATGGAAAACCAGGAAAGATAATTCTATGAACGGTATTATGGAAAAAAATAAAAAATTTAACTGTTTCTAGATGAAAAAGTGTTATATTTAATTAGTGCAGAAGGAAATACACCAACTTTGGCAAACATTATGTTTGTCTTTTCATAGCTGGGATTATTCTTGTCATGTCTGCCTATTTACAGTTCTCTGCCAACCATTTCCATAAAAATCTTCATTTTCTCTAGTTGTCTTCTACTTCATTTTCTTCCCCAAATCCCAGTAATCAAGAAAACATAAAATATGTCACTATTATTCGAGTATAAAGTCCTTTAAGAAATAGGATGAAGTTACTATAAACTTTTCCCATAGCTCCTAGCATTGCTACATGGTGGATGATTAATAAAGGTTTCATTATCAAATAACTAGAAAGTTATTTTTTTTTCTTTTTTAGTTAAGTGTTAATAGTATCACTCCCAAGATGCCTAATAATCCAAACCCAATACTGGGGTTTATTGTAATTGTAGCAAATATACTCCCTTTACACATAGATCTGCTACAATGACATTCTTTCCATATTTGAGAACATATCCTAAAAAAAAGGTATACATTCTTCCCTCTATCTTCTTTCTTGCCTCAAATTGGGCTGTTTTTGTTTTGGTTTGGTTTTTTGATCTTATCCTGTGTGTTCAAGTCGGGACTCGGAATTGCTTCTTACCAGACCAGTTCAGTGATGGCTAACAAGCAAAATCAGAGTATGAACTAGATTTGTAAAATGTGGGTATACCAGAAAGATAAAAAAAAATATAAATGGATACCTTGCTAGAAAATTAATCTCCTTTAACAGTAAGAAGGGCAATGTATACGTTGCCTAGTAACAAAATCTCTTAAGAAGAGTCTTTGAAAGTGTAATGTCAGGCTCAAAGATGGTGACTGCAATTCTGAATATGCCACTCTCCACTGTCATGGGATTAACCCAATCTTCCACATTGGATTCACTACACCTCTTCCAAATCTCTTACTCCAGGGCTATGACCAGTGAGTGATCACCCCTCCATTCTGGTACCCCTCCATTTTACTAATTTGAGTGTCTTCTGCTTTCGCAGGGTCAGCTATGGCCAGCCAGATACGAAACTCTGGTTCAAATCTCATCTCCTACCTCTTTTCCAGGAAAAGAAAAGATTTCCAGGAAATCTTTACTTATTCACTATCCTTCATGATTTATATAACTTCCTAGGGTTTTGTTTATGAGACTACTTTATCTTCTTTTCCTATTACTTACCAATTTAACCTTGTAAGATAACTTTAATCATGTATCATTACAATCATCTTAAATTCAGAGACTTTTAATTTATCCCAACAATGTATCCTGACAACTAGAATTCTACACGTCTACTAATTCTACTATGTTTAAAAGCATTACATTACAAACTGATAATACTTATTTATTATATTATAATAAATCCCTTGGTTTCTGAAAATTATAACACTAAACTGAATGATTAAAAAAATAAATTATGCATGAATGAAACACAAAATATATGAATTCTGTACGCAAACCAATATAAAATAAAATTTTAAAAATTACGGTCACTAAAGATGAGATGCCTGCTCATTATTGTGAGCAAATTTTAACAGGTAAGAATTCTGCTTTTATAATTCAGAATTTACAATGATCCTTTTAAAAAGTTGAGTGAAAGTTTACAAAGTCAACTGACTGTCCATTAAAAATACTAGTTATTTTACTTCAGTTCAGAATGAGTCTGCTGAGAAACATCTCTTGAAAAACCTCAAGTTCAAACGAGGTCTTTTCTGTCCACCAATCTTTGAATGTCTGAATCTCTCTAACAGGAGATAGAAGGGTGGGCAAAGAGAGGGCAAAGGTAAAGTTACTAAGTTTAGTATTCTATTTCTTCACTTTGGTGATAGTTAAAAAATTATTCTATGATGATTCTCTGAGATACATGCTTGCTTATTTTTCCCTTTTCCTCATGTAGATCCTACTTCAATAGAACTTTAACAAAAGATACATGTTCCAACTTACTGTTGTACTTGATGGCTGCAGTTTGCACTAGTGAAGCTTACAATCATCTGCAGTTTTTCAGCTGCATAGTTCACAAATTGCTGTTTGAAGACTTGCTCCTTGGCACGAGTGGTCCAGGTCAGTCGCTCATAAAGATACAAAGCTCCATACACACTTAACAAAACAGATATGGGCTTCCAGCCTACAGTTTTCCAAATCTGTAAGATAAAGTCAAACTTCACACTGAAAGGAAAAACTCCATTTGGGAGATTATATTGATGGTATTTTTAGTTGCTATCAAGTTGCTTCTGACTCACAGTGACCCCCATGTATGCAGAGTAGGACTGTTTCACAGATAATTCAAGCCGTGACTTTGTCAAAGCAGATCACTAGGCCTGTCTTTCAAGGAACTCTGGCTGGGACTGAACAGCCAACCCTCAGGTAGGAACAAAAATGGTGGGCAGCCAGGAACCCCCAAGAGATTAGAAATGTATCCGCTCTCTACAGATTTTGCACCAGATGATCCACTGTCTAAAAAAAAATCATATTCTTTCTCCATAAAAATATCTGAAATTATAAGAAATCAATCAGGCTAAGAAGGAAACACAGCCTGACTAATTTAATTAGGTATTGGTCAGAAACTTCTATAGCCTGCCAACTATTTGGTAGAATGAGGCAACGTATCATTTGTTTGGGTTTTCTTTTTTTTAAAAAAGACTGAGACTGGGGGAGGGGGAAGTTACCCAACAATGATGGAATATTTTTCCAAAACAGTAAATGGGAGTGGGTAGGCAGGAAAATGTGCAACAATGAATGAATGAAAATCCAACTTTTCCACAAACTTTCGTTAAAATCAAAATAAGAAAAAAACCCAAACAAACTAAAAACTGAGAAAAAGCTACATGGGTAAATCTATGCTGTTAATGAGAAAAAATAATCTTAACATAAAATAATCAGGACAAAAAATTTTTTAAGTTAGATCTTTTTAATAAGGATTTAAAAGTTTCAACAAGTTGATCTCTTTGTTATTCCCGTGTACCAATACAATTTGTGAGCTGTGATTTGAAAATTGTTAGGAAGCACTGTGTTAGAGACCAGCTGGTTGGTCTTTCTTTCCTAAAGATAAAATATAAAATTAAACCTGTGAAACTCTTCGACATTCATTACTTTGACCCATAAATTTTTAAAAATGTCAGGTATTAGGAAGCAAATATACTCTTTTCATAATCTCTAAGATAGAATAGTCACACTGTAGTTAAACTAGAAATTAATGTTTCTTACCATTCCTCCAACAATAATGATGCCCATAGAAGTCCTAGATGTAAGAGAAGCTAATGCTGTTATTGAGGCAACCATAAGTTCCTCCTGTGATGCAGCTCCTGGCACTGCTGGATTGGCAGAAGCAGTAGGAGTAGAAGCTAAAGATCTAGGGGGCTGGTAAGAGGCAAAAAATTATCACTGTTAAGTAACTACAAATAAAACAGTTCCATTTACGACATTCATGGCCTTTCTTTTAAAATTACAGTAGTATTAAATTCGTATGAAAACACCATCTGGCCAAATGTAGAATAAGTGTGCCCTCCCCTCTGTGAGGTATTTTCATAAGCACTGTAATAAATTTTTAAAGCACTGCTGTAAAAATATTAGCACAGTATGCTTACAAAATACCAGGGGCAAGCACTCAGCAAAAGTTTTCATTATTTTAAGTTCTGCAAGAAATGCCCCTAGACTGAGTTTACCATACCATAAACATATTAAAAAATAAAATGGGTTTATAAATTATTTTCTACAGCACGGGCAAAAGATGTTCTTAATGTACAGTGGAACCTAACTGTAACAGCAGACTCTCAGGCTCTTAAAAATAAAATTGTATTTTTCTAAGTCACATCAAAAGCACACTACTGAGAAAAAGAGAGAAATAAATAGGACTTAACAAATAAAAACTTTCTGTTTCAATAAGGGTGCTCTGTTGACCTAGTGGTAAGGAGTCACGCTACCCAAAAGTAGGCAGATCAAATGCACCACACCTCCCGAGGGAGTAATCCCCTCAAGTGTGATTTAGAGCCTCTGAAAACTCACTGGAGAGTTAGCCATGAGTCCATTTTGACTTAACAACAAATAAGAACTACCAATAATTCAATTAAAAAATTAGATGGTATTTAGTTTTTAAAAATAGGATAACATATAACATTTATGCTCATCAAAATATTTTATCAAAATAGTAAAATCACAATAACTACCTGTTAAGTCTAATCTCTAAAATATAAAAATAAAGGAAATTTCAATAATAAAAAGATAATCCTATTAAAAAATGAGAAGAGGACATGAACAGACACTTCACCAAAGAGGACAATCAAGTGGCCAAGAAACACAAGAAAAGATTGTCAAAATCGAAGATTGTCAAAATCGC
Source organism: Elephantulus edwardii (assembly GCF_000299155.1). Classification (NCBI taxonomy): domain Eukaryota; kingdom Metazoa; phylum Chordata; class Mammalia; order Macroscelidea; family Macroscelididae; genus Elephantulus; species Elephantulus edwardii. The sequence continues at coordinate 70,740 of NW_006399781.1, read as the reverse complement.
TAGCCATTTGTTGCTTGTTATGGGGCACTGAGTCAGTCAGAAATGCCTCACAGCTGACCCTACAGGGCGTTTTAAGCAGCTGTAAATTGTACAGGAGGAGACTGCCCATACTTATCTCTCAGAGTAGCTGGTGGATTTGAATTATGTTCCTTTAGAATGGAGGCACAACTCCTCACCACCAAGCCACTAGAGCTCCCTCTATGAGAAGAAAATTAAATGTATGAGTTTGCTATAAATACATGAAGAAAATAAAATAGGTTTAAAAAACAGAAGGTACAATAAGATATTGAGAAAAGCCAGATTCAAATCAAGAAGACCAGATACAAGTGGAAAGCAGGCAAAGCTTAAATGGCAGCTATGGAATCAGTAAGCACAGAACCATAAAACTACTCTCCAGGATGTTCCTTTCTGTTAACCTCAGACTCTGCTAATAGTCCCTGCTTTAAACTGTTTATGGGAATTTCATCCAGAAAAAAGATATGGTGCTTCCTTTAGAAACAAGAACTATAAACACTTAAGATGCTGTAATTTCATTCCTGGGTATACGCCAAAGACATATGCATGGCCCCTTGAAAGAAAACAAATGGCTCAACATCCTTAGTCACTGTTGGTTTGTACCATCAAGTTGGAACCGACCCATAGGTGATCCTCCAGTAGATTTTCAAAGCCAGTAAATCAATCATATGGGAAGAGATGGTTCATCTTTTTGGGTTGTCATCACAATCCCTTATCAATAACTAAACTACTAGAGATCCCCTAGTCACTTGTTGCTGTCGTTAGGTGCCTTTGAGTCAAGCAGCACTAACAGTGACACGATGAACAACAGATCTGAACCCTATCTTATCCTGTGCCAGCCTCACAATCCCAGACATACATGAGCCCACTGCTACAGGCACTGTGTCAATCAATCTGGCTAAGGGTCTTTCTCTCTCTTGCTGATCCTTCACCTTTCCTTTATAAGGACATGAAGCGTTGTTATTTTTGCTTCAAAGGAGCACTTTGGCTATACCTTTTCCAAAAACATGTTTGGGGTTTTTTTTTGGATGTCCATGGGATATTCAGTACTCTTCTCCAACAACACCACTCAAAGGCATCAATTCTTCTGACATCCTTATTCATTGTTCAGCTTTCAGATGCACAGCAAGTAAATAAGAAAACCACAGCCTGAATCAGGCACACTTCAGTCCTCAAACTTTCCTCAATAACAGAGAGGTTTTCCCAGTTCAATACATCTCCTGATCTCTTCAGTCACTAGAAAAATGCCAATAAAACTTACTACATACACTACAATAATGATAGTGAGAATCTGGAACAATTAGAAACAATTATGCATACATATTGTCAGTGGAAATGTAAAATGGTGCAGTCAGTTTGGGAAACAGTTTTGGCAGTAACTCGATGGCACCTAAAAATAACAAGAGAAATATTCTAAAATTGGATTGGTACTGGTTTTACAATTCCATAAATATCCCTAACATTACTGAATTGATTAAATTCAGTAATTTTAAAATATTCAATAACTACACTTATGCCACCTTGTTAAATCAAATTGACAACTACAATAAACCCAAAACGAGAAATTTCAAAACCACTTTTAACAGTACTTGATAAAAGTTTTAGGCTCGGCCTTTCCTTTTGTATAATCTAACTGAGAAATAGTTTTATGAGACAGGTAAGAATAAAACAGCAGATTAGGTAAACTCAAATTCATCACTATGAAGTTAGAACCAACTCATAGCTGACCCCCTACTGGCTTTCCAAGGCTATAAACAACACAAGAAAAGTCTGCCTCAAAACAACTATAAGATATCATCTCACCCCAGTTAGAATAGCAAAATTTAACAGAACAGGAAATAACAAATGCTGGCAAGGTTGTGGAGAAACTGGAACCCTTATTCACTGTTGGTGGGAGTGTAAAATGGTGCAACCACTGTGGAAGGCAGTGTGGTGCTTTCCCAAAAAGTTGCAAATAGAGATACCGTTTGATCCAGCAATTCCAAAACTGGAAATATACCCCAAAGAGACCATAACTGCCACCCAAGCAAATATATGCACACCCATGTTTATCACAGCATTGTTCACAATAGCAAGGAGTTGGAAACAACCCAGGTGCCCATCAACAAATGAATGGATAGAGAAGCTGTGGTATATTCACACAATACTATACTGCATTGAAAAACAAGGCACTCATGCAATATTATTCAAAATGGGTGACACTGGAGGACATTATGCTGAGTGAAATATCTCAGTCACAAAAGGACAAATACTGCATGGTGCCACTGTTGTAAACCAGAACTGACATCGGGGTTGGGGGGAGATTGAGAAAGATGGGTTCAATAATGTATACTGCATTGAAACAGATGAGGGAGAAACTGTTTAAAAAGATATGTGATTAGCTATTTTTGTCATGAGAGGAGTCCAGAGTGAAGGCTGCATAGTGGAGTGGACCTGGGGGAGGGTTTGTAAAACAAAAAAGAATTTTTCTTTTACTTTTCCAAGAGGGTAGTGTACTAGGGGAGAGGGTTGGGAGGGGCTAAAGTGCAACAATGAATGAATGGAAATCCAAAGACTCTGTAATTTTTACTGAAATAATGCTGTTATGTGTTGTCGAGTCGCCTGCGACTCATAGCAACCCTATGTACAACAGCCCTAAACCCTGCTCTGTCCTGTGCCAATTGCACTGCCTCTGACACACCCATCCCGATTACCCCAGTCACTGAATCAACAGTTTAAAAGGGATACGTGATTAGGTATCTTTGTCATGACAGGAGTCCAGAACAAATGCTGCATAGTGGAGTGAACCTGGGGGGAGGGATTGTAAAACAATGAATTTTTCTTTTACTTTTCAAAGAGAAGAGTGTACTGGGGTGGGGGAGGAAGGGTAGGCAGGGAGAAAAGTAGAATAATGAATGAATGGAAATCCAAAGTCTCTGTAAATTTTCATTAAAATTAATAATTTAAAAAACGAATCACAAAAAAAAGAGAAATATAATCATTACAAATTTTTTTTAAAAAAGAACAGACTGCCCATCTTTCTCCCTTAGAGATGCTAGTGGATTCAAACTACCGGGAGGTATGGTCTTTGGGCTAATGGTGTAATTCCCTGCTGACTATACCATCAGAACCTCCTATTAGACAAAATCACATCACTAAAACAAGAAGATTCTCAATTGGCAGAATAAAGATAATCACCTGGAAGATGGACTCTGACAATCTTAGAAGCACCCGCTGAGCATTTGTAGGCCCCAAGAAACGATAGACAAGAGAGGACCAGCCCATGGAAAAACGAAATACAATGTCTTCTTGAAAATCTGAACATAACTTGTGGCAATTTAAGTCATAGCTGAGATCAAATTTCTTGCAAGGGATTAGTGTATGTAGTTTATTCTGTACATCAGATGGAAGAAACGGCTTCAAATTTTCTGGGAAAAAAACAAAAATATGGTCATTTATTTACAATAAAACAACAGGACAAAATTTTTGCCTTCTAAGACTATCCAAAGAAAAATAAGACCTGTAATTACGAAAGAAAAAAACAAAAAAACAAAAGACCACATGTGACCTTGTGGGCATAAATATTACCAATAATTTCCTGCTGGGACTGAAGCATGGAGGCATTGACTTCATTGGTGCACCGATCAGCCAGATTCCTTCCCATACCATCTTCTATGTGTTTATTTAACTTCTGCCAACATAGTAAATGTGCACATTACTTTTCCTCCAGAGAGTACTGTAGATTTTAATAACACCATGTTACAATGATCTTATTCTCATTCATGAATGGGTAACTGTTTTGTGTGCTTTTATTAGCAACACAGCACACATTTATTATGAAGATTTAATAGTTTAATTCTGCCATGAATACACTTTTTAGTGTATTTGGCTTTTGCCCAAACCTCTAAATAAAGAGTATAAGGTGAGGAAACTGTCTTTGAATTATTAAACTAGATTTTAACTTACACTTTTATAGACTTTTAATACACTTGGAGTAGGATGAAACTCAGAACAAAATTCATCAACCAAAGTAGAGAGTCGACAAATTTCATCAGTCATTGCACATGAAACCTGAAAAAGTATAAATATCCAGAGATCATGAATAAATTAACAAAACTACCAATAACTAAAAAAAAATCTAATTGAAAAGTAACAAAAAAAAAAAACGCAAACCCCACTTAAAAAACGTTTATAGTGACAGGAATTCTTGAAAATTATAAAAATAAAATTATAATAAAATATAAAAATTATAAAAAGTTTAAATTTTATCTATTTTAAAGACATCTGTCACTTGCCTTGTTTGCTACTTCTTCTGTAACCTCCTTGATTTTCTTCTTGACATCCAATGTTAAGAGGTTCATCTGGTTTCGAGTAAAGTCCAATCTATCAATCTGGTCTTCCCTCTCTTCCATTGAATATACTCTATTATAGTATAAAGAGTTATTAATATTCAATATTCTGGATATATACTAAAGTCCCAGAGCAATTAAGCTTTTATGTATTAATCTACTCATTAATATGATACAAGAAAAAAGTATCTGATATTTCAACATTAAAGAGTTCAAATATTCCATTTATAAAATCTTTTCTAGATGACTTGGTATCAGCTAAGCCTATGAGGCACCTCAACACTAAAAGGAGTCGATAAAGATTCCAGGACCCCAAACACTACACAGATAAACTATCATAAAAAAGCCATCAAGAAAAGGCAGCCTGTAAGTCAAATCAAGACATCTCCTGATTTCTGTTAAAACTTTCTCAAAACACCAGCATTCATTCATTTATCCTGGCTGATTGTGCTACAACTGCAAACCTGAGTAGTTACAAGAGACTCTATGGCCCACAGGTCTAAAATACTATTTGGCTCTTTACAGAAGGTGCCCCTTGTGTAATATCAGAGGAAAACAAAAACAGAGATCCTTTTTCAGAAAGACATTTATTTATTATCGTACAAACTATCCTCAGTTCTTATTTGCTTTGTGCCATCTTAAGTTCAATGTTCTGTATTAAAGAACAATATGACTAATCAGATAACCATTCATATACTAAAGCAAGTGTAGAGTAATTGAGCTGAAGGGACTACAGTCTCAGAGGGACAAAGAAGCCCTAAAGCAATCTGCTTCTGTAAAGTTTTATAGACTTGGACACCCTGTGGGCCAGCTCTCCTCTGTCCTATAGATCCTCAAGCAATCAGAACTGACTTGGCAGCAGTATATTTGGGTTGGTTTATAGGGGTCCTCAGAGGGGCTGAGAGTAGACTCTGGATTCTCACTCCTGTGTCTTTTTTAAAAAAATGTAAAATTTTAATTGTGTCACTCTTGTGTCTTACAGATTCTCTACTTTTGGACATAATTCATTCCTGAGGAACTGACCAAAATTTAAAAAATAATAATAATAATAAAGCAAGATAGATGGGATTTTATTCCCAGCCAAAGTAACTAAATTTTAAATTCCCCATTATTCCTCACCATGGACTAAATGCTGAATGTACTTCTTTCCTTCAAGTGCCTTAAATCCACACAAGATCCAAAGGAAGTTTAATACTGCTTTTTCACATTCAAATGATATCCTGATTTCAAATTTGTAAAAATTACATTTTCTCATTAATGAGATTAGCACTTTCATGCATTTATTTTCATTCTTCATAAAGCAGTAAGTTGAATAAAACAGTGTACTACAGTATGATAGATAAGTAGCTTACCAAAATGCCTTTCTGGCTAGCAAGGAGTTATCACTTTGCTTGTTCATCAGCCAATATAAAAATAATGACAAGTGGCACAACAGCATTATTTGAGGGTGTCAATGTATAAATACATGAAAGAATGGTGGTAAGCTGGATATCACAAAAACAGAATCACTGACCTGAACTTCAGCATAAAATTCTGCTTGAAAAATTTCAACTGTTTTTAAAGCACTACCAATTTAAGAAATGACAATTCATACTGAGATTCGGGGAATATATCTAAGAGTTCATATTTACCATTTCAAGTATTTTTAAAATGTGCAAGTTGGTATCAAATAAACCATAAGGTTGACGCTAGTGTGAATAATGTATTTATAACAATTAAAAGCTTTAGTTTCAGGAATTCACACTGACACAAAAAAAAAGCACTACCACTTTTTATAATGGAACAAAGCAAACTCATACCTTTTCTCGGCTGCTGCCACGTTTATTGAATCCATTATATTTTTCACAGTTTCTAGTATCTGTTTAGCTCTGATAGTGTGCTGCTCAAACTTTGTTTTCACTGCTGACTGCGAGATACACTCCTGCGAGGGGCCCAAGCCATAACACATTACTGTAATTCCATCTGAACATATTCAGGAATTTAAACACAAAAGCTTGTTGTTTATAACTTAAATGATAACAAAAATAAGGACATAAAATACATGTGTGACAAACACAACTTAAAATTTTAAAAATTTATAACAACTCAAAAGAAAAAAATGGCTTTCCAGCAAGTTTACAGTTTTGTGTATTTTTACACAGTAATATGCGATGCTTTTGGTGACTCTAACATTAAAACAAAATAAAACAAGACAATAGGGCACTATTATCAATGTAAAAGCTCTCCCAAATTAGAATTACTAGTTTTATCTTGCTCGTCTTTAATCCACCTAGTATGACTTTTCTTACACTTTTGATAATCTAATCAAATTCTTAAATTGAGTTTTAAGGTAAAATGATAACCTTTATTAAAAAAAGTTTAATGCTGTGCTGATTCATTAGGTTACTAAAAATACTTTTATGGATTAAAATTTGAATGATTTTATAAATAATCTTTAACAATAAATCACTGAAGTGTTATTTTAAAGAATTTACCATAAAAGTGCTACAATTATTTCAAAGGTTGTCTATGGCTGTTTGGCTGCCGTTTATACACACAGGCCTAATGCTCCAGCTTGCTTGTTTCACCTTTAACAGCAGTTGCTAACACATTAACAGGTTGTAAAAACCAAGGCAGTGTTTCCTGATCAGTATTTTTTTAAGCAGAAAAGTTGATAAACATCAGACTATATCATATACAAGTATATATAGTTTAAAATTTTTTCTAATTTTTAATATTATCTGCATACCAACTGTGATCTAAATGCATATATTTTATAAGGATCATCAAAAGTCTGAAAAATTATTAAAATGAAAATTGGCCTCATTGTTTTTCTTTTCATTTCACAGAAAGTGAGATTTTATAGTGACAAATACTTACAGAAAAATGCTAGCAGGTCAACAACTTAAGAAATACAGTGCTGGGTCACACTGGCATCAGCAACTATACTAGGTTTTCTGTAGAAGACATTTTTGGTTCCTTTTTCCTAAAATTAATTTAAAAGTTATGGCTATCCCCTAATCCTCTGAGGCTTCTATGAATTCATCTTCTTGGGTCTCTTTATATATTTAACAAGGACACTTCCTTTGTCAAATAAATAGCTTCCAGTTTTAAAAGGCATTCACTGAATGTTCGAGTACGCTTGTTATCCCAAAATCATTACAACAGCATAGATTTATTCCATATACTACAATGTGAAAGAAAAACCCAACAGGACAGCCTTGCTTTCCTAGGTCTTAATGAGTTTTATGTCTTTAGCAAGGTGTAGCTTTTCCACTTTTTTGTCACTTCTGTTAGAACAAAAGAAAAAAATTTCATTTTCCTTCTTTCATAGGTTTCTGTCTTTTGCTGGCTTTATGGTATTCAGAACTCATGCTTTATCCTTTAACTGTCTAAAAAATATTATATGCTCTTTTCCCTCCAGCAGAAGGCTTTTGTACATTTTAACCTCTTCTGCTGTTGGAGTGCCCTCTTCAGTATTTTGGTTGAGGTGCAGAAAACAAAATAGATTTCTTTCTCAAACCATGGACACATGAGAGATAAAGCATTTATGCAATAGCTTATAATGATTTCTTGATCTTTTCTTGTACCTTAATTCAGGACTTTATTCTACTTCGGCCCACAGTGAAGTGAAGTGAAATTCATTTAGATAACACTTGTCTTCACTAATCCTAAAGAGATTAGTATTAAAAAGTCACAACACTATTGTTGTATACACTTTTAAAGCATGACTAAAACATCCCTGGATGCTTTCTTCTTTAAAAACACCAATAACAGTAATCAGCTTATATTTAATGACCAATACAAAACCTAGATTTTTTTATGTGCCAAATTAATAGACATTTTAAAAAAAGCATAAAGGAATATTTTTAAAAGAAAAAAATGGTTAAAGAAATTCTTTATTTCTCGATGAAGCAGATCTAGGTATCAGCAATGAAGATCCAAATTCATAGCTAACAGCACAGTGTTAGAGCTAGACTAGATATAAAAAGGAAAAATCTACAGAAAAGTTATTAGGAATATAAAGCTACTTCTTTATTTAAAAATATGTTATATTTATTTTTATTTATAGATAGATATTAAACACAGATAAGACTAGATAATCTTCTAATTACAAGGTTATCCCAAATGGATGTTCTCACTGATTTGACAAATATTAATAGGCACCCTGCAAGAAAAAAAAGCCCTCTCAGATAAATTTAGGAAATACCAAGTTAAACAGTTTCCTTATCAAGCAATTATCTAAAGCTTTTAACATGCAAAAAATATACTAATATATTTATGAAATTCCAATTTTTCCAGATTGCTGATCAATTTGAGTATTCATTACAACCTTGTCATAAAACATCTGAAACCCGTCTTTCAGGAACAGGAACTCTTAACATAACTAGACTATAATTAATCATATTCGGAACATGAATCATTACATCTGTATTAATGCCCAACACAATTCATAGGTAGATTTTAACTAACTAGGAAAAAATTATCTTTTATAACAAATGCATTCATATTTCTGAGAAAGTAAATTAACTCTATTCATCATACAACCAAAAAACTATGCTAGATAAAAGGTCTTGGGATAAGAAACCTGGATTTCTGCTTTGCCTTTAGAATATATGCTGCGAATATATGGGAATATATGCGAATATTTAGAATATATGGGGATAGCCATAACTTTTAAATTAATTTTAGGAAAAAGGAACCAAACTGCAAACAATAAGAATATTCCCTTTATTTGACTAATTATACCAGATTTAACATCCAAATCTTATTTAATGTAGTAATGTTGCATAAGTGAAGAACCTTAGTAAAGTTTCAGAATTCCAACGGGGTTACTGTACAGTGAGTCAGAGTTTGGATATTGTAAATGTGCAAGTCCTTGTGACTCAAATGAATCTGAGAAAGCCCAGGATAAAATCAGATTGATAAAAATGATTCACCAAATCCAGCTCAAAAGACTTTTAAGAAAAAGAGATTCTGAGTTAAAAGAGAAAAACGTATATAAAGGCTCTATTACATAATCACAAGGCAGTAAAACCAAGAAATTAATGATTAAACTCTACGTTTACAAGTTATAAAAACAAAGACCAATAAAACCTAAAAATTGGGAAAAAAGAAAACAAAACAATGAAAACTACACACTAAAATTCATGGGCTATGCCCAAAGCTGCAATTCATAGCCCTTAATTCCTTTCCTAAAGAACAAAAGCAAAGAATAATTTAACTTTTTTAAAAAGCTCAAAGAAGGTAAGTAGAAATTATGTTAAAAATTAACACAGCAACTGAATAAAGAGGGTTAGGCCTTTGAATGAGAAAAATAAGAGCAAATAAACCGACAAATTCAATTAATGCTGAAAAATGTAAATATACGAATGAGAAAGAAAAGATTTTTTTAAAAGAAAATATTCTTAAAAATTAACATAATTGTGTGCTGCTAAACTTCTCACAAATGCACTGTTTTTGAGGAAATCATAAATTACCAAAATTGACTAATGCAGCAAATTAAAGACACCAAATAATAAGCAAATATGCTGTTTCTTTAAAATATATCCATATAATTTTTGCCCATTTGATTATTTCACATGAACTTGAATAATACTTATTTTCGATATATCCTCACTCTAAAACTCTAAATCCTGACAGCCTATATGACTCTGTGAAACTACTGTTCTTAAGTTGGAGTTTTTCCCACTATATGATTTTTAGGTTCCCAAATAAACGGGTCACATGAGGAACTAGAGTCAGAAAATCAAAAGGGCCGAACTCGCTCAGCATTTCT
>NW_006399781.1:35670-58979 GCF_000299155.1 Elephantulus edwardii | reverse complement strand
CAGGATAGAGCAGGGTTTAGGGCTGTTGTGCATAGGGTCGCTATGAGTTGGAAACGACTCGACGGCACATAACAACAACAACAACAACAAATAAATGGGGTTTTTTCGAAATAAACTTTTACAGTAAATATTGCTAACAGCCAAGAATGTTTAAAAGTTTTCTCTAAAACCATTTTAAAAGGGAAGTTCTCAAGTCTGCCTGATTATTGAACTAATTTAGAGAGTTTTTTCCCAATTATATTTATTTGCCATTTTATTTTTCAAAATATATCATCTTGTACTGCTGGTGTCTCTAAAAGTCTTAACAATATCTAATGCTTCATGACTTTTATTATTATCCTGGCTAATCTTCTCTGCATTGTTACAATTTTAGTATATGCACTGCTGGAGCAAGAACTGAGGAGTTTTTTACACAACTTCCTAGGCCTTATCATAATAATACTGGATAGTTCTGGCCTAAGTCAAGCATTGCGTTATCTAAAACACAAAAAAATTAGTTGATCCCACTGAACTGCAGTGTTTGAGAAAACTGACTATGCCATGAACTGCCAAAACACCACAAAATAACTCCATCCTGGAAATAATCAAAATGCACCCTAGAGGTAAAGAATGGTAAGAATTCACCTTTGGGCATACTATCAAGAGGCACCAATTCCTGGAGAAAGACATCATGCTCGGTAAGAGGGTCAGTAAAAAAAAAGAGGAAGGCCCTTAGTGAGACAGACTTGACCAAGTGGGTTACTAACAGCAGAGACTGTAAGGAGGGTCCAGAATTTCATTTGGGCAGCATTTCATTCTGTTGTATACAGAGTACACATGGTGGTATAGTAAATATACTAAGAATTAGTATGAAAGAAATATGTTTTATAAAACAGTTTTTTATTTGGTAGGAGCACTCAATTGATACATACCCATAAGATCAACAAATAAGGAAAGACAAGCAAAACTGATCTTACCACATACATTTTCCCCATGGTTGAAGTAACTAAAACAAACTGAAGGAAAACAAAACGCAACTCAAACTCTTGCTGTTGAGTTGGAATCACCTCATAGTGACCCTCCTGTGGCTTTTTGAGGTTGTGAATTGCAAAGGAGTAGATTGCCCTTTTTCTCAAGGAGCTGCTTGTGGATTCAAACCAAAAAGGCTCTGTATTTGAGTTAGCAGCTCAACTCCGTATAGACTGTGCCACCAGAGTTCCCTGTAGAGATTGATGAGAGCTGCATACCCTTGTTTTATTGCTGCTTTGTTCACAATAGCAAAGACTTGGAAACAACCCAAGTGCCCGTCAACAAATGAATGGATAGAGAAGCTGTGGTATATTCACACAATGAAATATTATGCAGCACTGAAAAACAAAGAACTTATGAAATATTAAACAAAATGGGTGACTCTGGAGGACATTAAGCTGAGTAAAATATCTCAGTCACAAAAAGACAAATACTTCATAATGCCACGGTTATAAAACAGGACTGACATGCAGATTAGGGGGAAACTAGACAAGAGGGGATAAAAAATGTACATGGCATTGAAACAGATGAGGAAAAGAACTATATAAAAGGAATATATGATTAGTTAATTAGTTATTATTGGCATGGCAAGAGTTCAGAATAAGAGCTGCTTAAGAAAGTGGACTGGGAGGGATTATATAACATTGAATCTTTTTTTCTTTTCCAAAGAAAAAAGGGAACTGGGGGGAAGGGGCACAGGGAGGAAAATGTGCCACAATGAATGAATGGAAATCCAAGTTCTCTATCAAGTTTCATTAAAATCTCAGTAAGAAAAGATTAACAACAGCATCAATTCTCTATCTAAGAAAGGAAGGAAAATAAAGATGTCAATGGCCTTTGAGTTACTGAGACTTCATGTATTCTATTCTTTCTCTGGGCCTCTGGATCTTTAGAGCATTCCTACCAAGGCAGGTGGTAGTGAATTTTCTTTCCTTCTTTACCTACCCTCTGTTTTGGTCTTCTTAATGATTTTTTTTGTCCATATCCCCAATTTAGAGATCAGAGTGAGCAAATTTTTAACTTAAAAAAAAATCTGCAAGTGTATTTACCTTGCATGCCCCATCAAATCGAGGCAGTTACCATACATCTAAAAGAACAATTTCCTCTAGTAACCTTCTTACTTATAAAGTCAATTAATGTGTCAAATATGAGAGGAAAATAGAAACTAAACAGAGTTATATCAAATAATATTAATACCTACAAACTTTTCAGAAGTAGATATGAAAAGTTTTAATGTCTCTGAATAAACCATCTACACAACATATTGCATTATCCTCATTACTAAATCTTGGTCAACTTGCTGAGAGAGCCTATTCCAAAGAAAGATGGTCCAGGGGACGATGGAAGTTATTAATAATAACAAATAATAAAAGAAAAGTAACAGTATCCTGAAGATAATGGAAAAAACTGAAGAAATACATCAACAGGGAACTGCCAAAAATTCAAACCAGATTCAGAAGATGTAGAAGAGAGATCAATGCTGATGTCAGATGGTTCTTGGCTGAAAGCAGAAAATACCAGACAGAGGTTTACCTATGTTTTATTGACTATACAAAAGCATCTGACAATGTAGATAATAATTTATAGATAATGTCACAAAGAATAGGAATTCAGAACAGTTCATGGTACCCACGTGGAACCTGTACACAATGAGACAGGCATTCTAACAAAACAAGGGAATTCAGGCATGGTTAAAAACATCAAGGAAGTATATATCGTGGCTATATCCTTTCACCATACTTACTCAATTTGAATGATGAGCAACTAATCCAAGAAAATCAAGTATAAGAATGTGCTATCAGGATTGGAGGAAGGCTCATTAACATGTGATAAACAGACAACTTTGTTAGCTCATAGTGAAGAGGTTTGAACATTCGCTGACAAAAGTAAAAGACTACAGTCTTCCATATGCTTTACACCTCAACACAAAAAAAAAACCCCAACCCAAAACAAAACTCTAAAATCTTCACAACTGGACCATAAACAACATAATAAATAAAGATTTAAGTTGTCAAGGATTTAAGGTTCATGAAAACAGCAGTCAAGAAATCAAACAATGTACTGCACTAGGCAAATCTGCAGCAAAAGACCTCTTAAAAATGCTAAAAAAGGCAAAAGTGCCATCATTGAGGACTAGGGCATGCCAATAAACTTTTATCAAATAACATTAAATGTGTTAGATATGGGCTATTTAAGTAGCATTTAAAAAACAAAAAGGAAGGTTTACTCTTGCCTAAAATTACCCCAAAAAATGTCACTTGTTGCATAACACAAGTAAAACTAGAAAATAGTATCGCATTTAAATACTGTGGTGATAGACTAGAGGTTAGCTTTTTTTTAGCCTACAGTTAGCTGCCTCTGGTCTCCAGGTACTGCAGATACGTGGTCTTGCAAATCATCAAAAGCTGTGGGACTAGAATAAGAGAAAAGAGTGCTTCCCACATGAGGCAGTGGACTTGAGGTGAGCAACACATGAGGTGAACAAGGCTTGTAGTGGCAAGACTCTGGTGAGTGAGAAACTGGTGGTGGAGAGATCAGTGAAACTGGCAATGTGTGACCCAAGGCTTTTTGCATTTGTTCTGGCCAGTTAAAGGTCTGGCTTTTCTTCCTGGGTGATTTGGATGTGACTGCTGAACTGAAACCAGAGCCTGGACTTACTGAGGAATTGTTGGGCTAAAACCTAGACTTGTATTCTAAGACATTCTTTGCCTCCCTAACCCATTTCCCTCATAAACTCTATCGCTGGTACCTTAATTGTGAGTCTATGAGTCAGCAACAAATAAACGAAGCTCTTGCTGTTGCTGGGGATCTAGGAGTACCAAGGGGCTGGGCAATGGGCTCTTTATTTGCTATGCAATTCTTACTCCCTCTGGCCCTTCCAGAGCGATACTCATGGCCTTGTGCCATTATGTTCCATTTTCTGCTACTTAGGCAAGTATTAATATGTTAAAAAAAAATAAAGAGTAAAGAAATGGCAATTTTTAATTCTCAATTCCTGGCAATTGTCCATTTTGTGTTACTAACTATACTAAATTACAGCAAAAGTTATTGACAAAGACAATGAAAATAGAGCAGAAGTTTATGATCATTCTCGAACTAATCAGTTTTACACAAACCAATTTTCTCAAAATTCCTACCTCAAAAGTTTGTTCAAAATTCTGAAACTCCTGTAATCTTGCCTGAAATCCTTCAGCAAGGGCTCCACCTGTAATTTATAGGCAAAGATTTTAAAACCATGTACAGCAAGACAAGATCTGCATTATGCTCCTGGTTTTTCTAAGCTATTATTATTGATGTGGTATAATATTTGTCCTATGCACACAAAAAAGGAAGCTTACAACTGATACATACCACCCTCTGGCATCCCCTGTGCTTTGTGCTTTCTAGCACTAAGAACTTCCTTTGCTGAAACAAAGAAGATACGGTTCCTTGCTTCTATATGATCCACAACTTTCAGCTCCTCCACTAAGAAATGCAGGCATCTTTCCATGTGCTGTCTGCGTACCTAAAAAGAAAAGATGACCATCAAAATAACCGAAACAATTTAAACAAACATAAGTGATATAACCAACAACCATGGTCTATGTCAAATTCTAATTATAATGGTATTATAGGGAAAGTTTCCAGATACTTTGTAATCCAAGAAAGTCTAAGAAAGTATGACACTTGCTAACAGAAGAAAATCTTTCTATTAATTTAACCCAGAGATTCTTCTTTTGAACATTCATTTAAAATTGTGATATTCTGAAGTAAATAAACTAATATTTAAAAAATTTAATTTTTTTTATACACAAATATCATACAACCTTTAAAAAAAAAAAGCAAATGTCAGTCAGTGCTTAGGGGAATCAAGAAAAGTTCCCACTTCTCCATAAAAATGTATAGAATTAGACATAACATATGCACAAATTAGCAGTATTGATTTTCATTCCTATCTTACTCATACTTTCTAAAATGTCTACAGTGAGGCCATTACTTCTGAATAATGAAGCTGTAATAAAACCGCCACAATGATACTGTTTTTACCTTTTAAAATCAGAATAAAAATGGTGTCTTTTTCATTAAAACATGGTAACTATGGCTGAGAACATAGCACTTTTGTTGGTAGTGCTGTGGATTCTGTACACCACAGGTTGGAAACCTTTCTTATCCTGCCCCATCCTTGTAAAGTCCAGCATGTTCAAGTCCACTATTACAGGGATTGTGCCAGCTCACCTCATTAAGCGGTGACCTAGTCTGTGATCATATTTTTTTTCCCCATTGAACCTCTCTACTTTTCCAAGCAAGGCTGAGGAAATGGCATTAAAAGAAAGTAGAGTCACAGTGTTGTTCAAGATTAGCATTTTGTTAAACCTAAAAGTTAAAATAAAATTAGTACTAAATGTTATCATGTTATCATTATAGAAACTTTGGAAGCACTATGAGTAAAAGCATTTTTCATTAACCAAAAGGTTTCACATTTTGAATTCAATCATCACTGAATGAGGAGTTACAACCCTGGAAATGCTATGGGCAATTCTTACAGGGTTACTGTAAATTGAAATTGACTTGATGGTAGTGGAGGTTTTTTTAGGTTTTGTTTGTTTTAATATTAGGACCATTAAGCTATCTCTGCCAAGAGTTAGGAAAACAAAGCAAAATAGAAATGATAACTATTAAAGAATAATCTGTAGATGGTTTTTCCAAATTCTCTGGTGATTAAATGAGATCTCTAATTGAAAAATCCATGATCACAGACAAAAGTTAAGTCGTGATCCGAATTCCAATTTGGGAGAAAAACAAATTAAAGCAAGTAATTTCACATCAAGGAGTGATAAAATAATTACATACTCACACACACTCCACACACTTGCTTTATATGATTTTCCACAATAAACACATACTATTACTAAGTCAGGGAAAGTCTTATTATGCAAAATAAATACTACTTATAGATCACATAACAGATACTCCTTTCTTTTAAAAAAAATAATTTTGACAGAAGTGTTATTAAAACAAAATTCCAAGTGTTGTTGAGCATATGAGCTGCCAACTCTGCTGATGGGACGATAAACTGATATAAGCACTCTGCAAAGTTCTGGCTGTCTACTAAAACACTTAAAAATGTAAAATTTGTATCTACTTGGCAGACACATCCAGAATGTCTCCTGACACTGACAAATATACTTTGGAGTTCAAAACTACTCTTCTCCTGCCATGGAAAACCACTTGTGTAGACCTAGCATACATATTTAGCTCCAAAGACATGCACCATCATGTACACAACAGCATTTTTCATAATAGCTAATTAATTACTCAAAGGGAGCTCTGGTGTGTCATATAAAGTGAGTTGTACTGGTAACTCAAAGGCTGTGCATCTGTGGCAGTTTGAATCTACTAACAGCTCCAACAGAGAAAAATGGCAGTCTCCTCCCTCTGTAATGTACAGTCACAGAATAAAGTTGGGTCACTAGGAGTCAGAGCCAACCACACAGTGGAAAGTTTTCTGTATTACGAAAATGTACATCACTAGTAGACTGAATAAAGTGGATAATATCAATAGGATACTATCCAGCAACAAAAACGTGCAACTACAAAAGCAGTAGCAATATGCATCACAAGAATACTACTAAGCAAAACTGGGGACAAAAGTGGGTAATGTACAATTCTAGTACATGGAAAGTTGAATTATTGGGTGGTTGCAAAAAGTATTCAGGATTTTGGTTTTTATTATTTATTATTTTTTTTATTATTGCCATTAGGCAATAATTTCATAATAAACCTTATCATGAAATATTAAATATGTGTGTGTAGATCTATATATAAAGCTTACTTTAAGCTCTCTCTATATATACAGTTGGTTGTAAATATATATTGCATTTTTGTCTGTTTTTAGGGTACAGAACACAGGGCATCAAAATAAGACTTTTGCCAAATCTACTTACACAAATTCAAACTCAGCTGCAGTGCAGCACAAAGAGTAATAATAATGATGTTTAGGGCAAGGGAAATAACAGTGAATGTGGAAGGGGAAGTGAAGAAGGCTGGGCAGAAAAAGGAGAATGGGGAATATCACTAGGTACCAGAGATTGTTGGGGGGAGAATAAAGCAACAGGAATAATTCAATGGAAACTTGAAAAGTTGGGGCAATAAAAGGCATAGATCAAAACTAATTATGTCTACAACCAGGAGAAGATAGACGAATGGGATCTTCTAAGAATCAAATCCCTATGCACATCCAAAAACTTCTCCAACAGGGTAAAAAGGGAAGCTACAGACTGGGAAAAAGTACTTGGTAGTGACATGTCAGATAACAAGATAAAGGTGAATAATTCAATTGAAAAATGGGCACAGGATATGAACAGACACTTCACCAAAGAAGACATTCAGATGGCTAACAAGCACATGAGAAATGTTCAAAATCCCAGCTCTAAAAGAGATGCAAATCAAAACAACTATGAGATATCATCTCACCCCAGTAAGAGTAGCAAAATTTAACAGAACGGCAAGCAACAAATTCTGGCAAGGTTGTGGAGAAACTGCAACCCTTATTTACTGTTGGTGGAAGTGTAAAATGGTGCAACCACTGTGGAAGGTGGTGTGGCGCTTTCTCAAAAAGTTGCAAAGAGATACCATTTGACCCAGCAATTCCACTACTGGGAATATACCCGAAAGAAACCATAACTGCCACCCAAGCAGATATATACACACCCATGTTTATTGCGGCTTTGTTCACAATAGCAAGGAGTTGGAAACAACCTAAGTGCACACCAACAAATGAATGGATAGAGAAGCTGTGGTATATTCACACAATGGAATACTACGCTGCTTTGATAAACAAGGAACTCATGCAATATTATTTAAAATTGGTGACTCTGGAGGCCATTATGCTGAGTGAAATATCTCAGTCACAAACACAAATACTGCATAGTGCCACTGCTGAAAAACAGGACTGACATCAGGGTTGGGGGGACACTGTGAAAGATGGGATAAATAATATATACTGCATTGAAACAGAAAAGGGGGGAAACTGTTTTAAAGGGATATGTGATTAGGTATTATTGTCATGACAGGAGTCCAGAACGAAGGCTGCATAGTGGAGTGGACCTGGGGACAGGGATTTTAAAACAATGGGGGAATTATTCTTTTACTTTTCAAAGAGAAGAGTGTACTGGGGGGAGGGGTGGACAGGGAGAAAAGTGTAACAATGAACGAATGGAAATCAAAGTCTCTATAAATTTTCATTAAAATTAATAAAAGAATGATAAAATTTTAAAAAGCTGTTTAATATGCATAATGCAAGTTGTTGATTCATTCTCGATGTCATTTTCTTCTTCATACAGTTAAGCTTCATACAGTTAAGCTGACTGGATAAATTGTGTATACTGAACTGAAACAGATGAGGGAGTGAATTTAAAAGCTATGTATGACAGGATATTATGGTTATGTACTTGGGGCGATGGGAGCGGTGGTGGGGGATTGTGTAGCAGGGAAGGAGTGTTTCTTACTTTTGAAAGAGAGGAGCGAACTGGTGGGGGGGAGGGCTGGGGGTAAAGAGAAGTGCAGCAATGAATGAATGGAAATCCAAAATCTCTGTAAATGCTCATTAAAATTATTTAAAAAACAAAAAAAAACTATGTAAAAGAAATTTATGTGAATGACTGTATAAAACATAATGTACATGAATGAAACACAATGTGTATAAATGAGTGTATGCAAATCAATTTTTTAAAATGCCTTTAGAAAATGTCAACTCCAGAATGCTGGAATTTTATGCTTCCAGAATAAAAATAGTTTGTATTTAGCTGACAAAAATGTACAGATTGTATTTTTTTTTTAAAAAGTAGACTGTAATGACTCTTATTTTAAAGTTTGAGCACAGTTATAAAATTTCAAAGTTGACAAGTAGTAACTTGTATTATCTTTGCAACAATCTAGTAAAAAATTAATCTATAATGTTAGGAGTTTTGGTGGCTAGTGGTCAACTAGTACTGTCAACCCAAAAACATGCAAATCAAATGTGCTGGCTGCTCCACAGAAGAGAGATGGGCAGTCAACACCTCTGTGATTTATGGCCTTGAAAACCTGCTGGAGAGTCAGTCCTGCTGCACCATAAACAATAACAAAAAAGTCATGACTGAAGTCAGGGAAGGTGATTACTTTTTTAGAGAAAAGAAAGAAACTGGGAAGACCAGATGAGGATGGGGGATGAGAATATCCTCCTTCTTGATCTGTATCCATACATAAATGTGTTAAATTTGTAAAATTAAAGGAGTTAGACACTTAATTGAAAATTTTTTATTACAATAAACTTAAATAAAAAGCAATATAAAAGAAATAAAGTTTTAAGTTCTGAAATGTTTAACTCAACCCATAGCTGTCAAGTCTGAAAAAATGCCTAACAGATCCTCCAGCGACTTTTCAAAGACTATAAACTGC
Organism: Elephantulus edwardii; assembly: GCF_000299155.1. Taxonomy (NCBI): domain Eukaryota; kingdom Metazoa; phylum Chordata; class Mammalia; order Macroscelidea; family Macroscelididae; genus Elephantulus; species Elephantulus edwardii. The sequence continues at coordinate 49,553 of NW_006399781.1, read as the reverse complement.
ACAAGAAGAGTCTGTTCATCTTTTTTCCACAAAGCATGTAGTGGATTCGAACTACCTGCCTTTGGGTTGGCAGGGCAACTCTGTATGGATTAGGCTTAGACAGTATTTTTATAACACATTTTCCCTCAAAGTCTAGTAGTACCTTAATGTACATGTTTTTTCTATAGTTTTCTAGTTTTTCTAATAGTTCTCTATAATTATAAAATTTTCACAGGTAAGAAAAGATTTCTTATGGTGTACTATTCTGTACCACACACTATTTCTCAAACAAGAACTTTATTTCAAAAATTAGGAAAAAACAACTTACATCTTCCATATATTCTGGCTCTGATGCAGAGGCATCCCAACGATTATTCAAAATGAAAATATTGGGCTTGGAAAGGCGCTCATTTACTTTGTGAAAAAAATGCTTTTCCTAAAAGACAAAAAGAACTAACAGTAGGTTCACTTTTAAAAATTATTTTATATTTACATTTATAACAAAAATATATTTAAATCTAAAAATTTGAGCCACTTAGACAACAGTGATTTGCATCCACTGATAAGGGGTCTCAAAGAATATTCTACAAGCATTTTATTTTTCCTGAGATGAGAAAATGAAAACAGCAAGGCAGAAGCTTTGATTTCTCTGCCCCATCATAACTTTTTCTCAAATTCGATTTAATAAATCATTATCAGCAAAAAACATATCACAGGACAAACAGACCAGGCTCTCAAAAAGATACCTCAAATATCTTTTAGAGTCAGGCTAAATAAAATATTATCTGTGTAAAACACATAAACAACTCATAAAAGAGAAATATATACCAAAAAAGTTAAAACTATTCACATCATATTTCAAACTCCATAAAAAAGGACGTGGTAATAGATATGAGCATGAATGTACTTATAATTGGTATTTTTGAACAATGAAATGAGGGAGGTTAAAGAATTGTAGGAAAAAGCACTAAAATCAGAATTTTTAATAGAAATTTTTTTTAATCCAATTTTTCACTTACCAGTTTCTAAGTGACCATCGGTGTTGTCTTACTAGCCTGGACTATGATCACACTAGACTGGACAGTATAAACAAAAAGGACAAAACTAAAATATTGATGGTAACACCCAGGTTATAATGTTGCTCAGTCATAATGTATTTTGATGAATAAGAGGTTTTATTTTTCTCATATTTAGATTGGGAAATTGTGGATTATTCACAGATGAACTAGTTAAGGAACATTCAGGAGCAATGATTTTGAAAAATATCACAAAATAAAAGGAGAGAGACTGAAGAACAATATGCTGAGTGAACAAACTCAGTCCCAGAAGGGAAAAACTGTGTAAGACCATTAAAGTATAAAGATAACTAGTAAGACGTGTATGAAGGTCCAAAGTTGGGTGAAATAAGAGGTTTTTAAATGTTATGCAATTTATCTGGGTTAAGTACAGTTCTAGTAATCATCTAGGATTAGATAGGGGCTTCGAGTATATGCACATGAAGCTGGAACCTAAAGCCTAACTAGAAAAGGATGAAAAGGAGAAAAGCTGGAAATCTGACAGTTAAAACATGAAAGGCTTTGCCTGCTAAGATAGAGAAGGTATATATTTTATTTAAGAGATTTAAGTAAACATACTAACAATTCTAGGGTCCATTCTTCAGAGACTGGTAAATAATCAAAGATTCAGAAGAAACCAGAGCCATCAAATCAAAGCCTAGACTGCTGGTGAATACACTTAGTGAACATGCTCTAGATTGATTCCATTCAATTCCTAATAACAGAGGATCTTCCAGATAATAAAGTTCTTCCTAATACAGAATTTCTGGTAACAGAGGCTCTTCCAAATACAGGATTTGGAATTCCCAACTATTAAAAGTAAAACCAACATAATTTTCTTAATTTCATGCCCAAACACAGTAATATAATGAAATTTTACCGTATTCATTAGTGTTGATTCAGAGTTTGCAACCAAAACGAAGACATCAGCATCTAAGCAAAATTTATCAATCCAGCTATCCAACTCTGTAGTGACATCTGTGCCTGGACTATGGGAGGGAAATAAAAATTGTTATGATATCATCTTTTATAAAACAAAATCTGAGTTACAAAAAGACACGCTTAGTTGTTTATGTTTGATGCTTTTGTACTCTAAAAAGCAGGATTTCTACCAATACCAGTGTATTTAAATTAGTCTCTAACCAATAAAAAGAGTAATCGTGGCAGGTTGAGGATCTGTGCTTTAAAATATGTATGCTTACTTTGCTGGTTAAGGGACTGCTGACAGGGGCTAGCCAAACAACAATTTAACAAAGACTCTAAACAAAAAGAACCTAGTGACCTTAGACAAAACAATAAAGATGATCAATATTTCTTTCTCTAAATCTGTATGTGGGGAAAGCTCAGAAATTTAAGTGCCAATAACCATACACAAAAGCAAAACCTCCACTAGACGAGAATCATACACATCATCCCTTAGTTTAGATGAAATAATTCCAATTGTCTTTTATGTTGCTGCTGTTATTAAGTACCATCGAGCTGAGTAGGACTCATAGGCACCCTACAAACAGGTCTGAATTCTGTTCTATCCTGTATCATCTTCACACTTACTGATACACTAACTCCCATTGCAGCAGTCACCATGTCAATCCACCTGGTCAAGGGTCTTCCTCTCCTTCACCAACCATCCACCCAAGAATCATATCCTTCTTCAAGGAGGAGCCCTTCCAAGAAACATGCCCAAGTATGTGAGGTGAAGCCTCATCATTCTTGCCTCCAAAGTATACTCTGGCTGCAACCTCTCCTCTCCAAGATTATTTGTTCTCTCGGCTGTCCATGGGATGTTCAGTGCTCTTCTCCAACTCCACAGCTCAAAGACATCAATTCAACTTCTGTCATCTTTATTTACTGTCCAGCTTTCAGATGCAGAGAAAGTGATCAGAAAGACCAAGGCCTGTTTCAGACACACCTTAGTCCTCAAAATGACATCGCTACTTCTCATTAATTTGGAGATGTCCCTAACTGCAGATTTTTCCAGTGCAATGCATCTCCTTATTTCCTGACTGCTGATACTAAAGGTATTAATTATGGATCCAAGTTGCTGACAGTTTCAATCTCTTCTCCAGCCATCATAATGTTGCATATCAGTCAAATGGTAAAAATCTTTGTTTTCTTGGCATTGAGATGCAATCCATACTGTAGGTTGCATTCCTTGATGTTCTGCAATAAGGGCTTTGGGTCCTCCTCACTTTTCAGTGAGGTTGTATTATTTGCATAATGCAGGTTATTGATGAGTCTTCCTCCAATCCTGATGCCACAATCCTCTTCATACAGTCCAGCTTCTCGGATAATTTGCTTAGCACACAGATTAAATAGGTATGGAGACAGAATACAAGCCCAATGCACTCCCTTCTTAATTTTAAACCATGTACTGTTTCCCTGCTCTGTTCTTAATAGGTCCAGGTATAGGTTTAACATGAGCAAAATTAAGTGCTCGGGAACTCCTAATCTTCTCAATATCAGGCATAACTTGTTATGATCCAGAGTCAAACGCCTTTGCATAGTCAATAAAACACAATACAACTGTCTATATTTTAGCTTAATGTATCCTATAATAAATTAACAAGATGACTGGCTGTGGTCATGGTGTAGTCTGGTCTTAAAGTCAATTAGCTAATATTCCTTTTAAGTTAAAAATTTTGACGTTCTAACGATTTTCTCTCTCACTGGAAACATTTTTGCTTGTATAAAACATTTAAAATCGAGGGACACTTTGACCAATAAAATAAAGGAATAAAAAGAAAAAAAACATTTAAAATCTTTGATACTGATATGCTTAAAAGATGCATAAATTTTTATTAAGCAACAGTACAGCAAATCTTTAAAGACATTAATAAAAGAAGGGTAAGAACAGACTTAGAAAAGCTAAAAAAATGCGAAGGTAAACAATAAAAAACTACACAAGTTGTTGGGCAGTTACTTTGGGAAAACTGGGCTCAGAAACACTGTTATTAAGAAAAATATCTAGAATTATATCGTTTCTAAGGCTAAACACTCAAATTACAAAATTAGTGCAGTAAAAGAAAAGCACCTATGCACTTGTAACTTTCAGAAAATCATAATTACAAATTTGTACTTTCATGTAATATTTAAAAACTACTTAAAACACCAAAATTTTATCTATTTCCTTAACAATCTAGCAAATGAAAACAAACCAACAAATGGAGATTTAAAACTTCAATACTACATGGTAAAGCAAGCAGTATTATTCTGTTAACTTCTTTTAAAACAAAATGCAATTAATATGTAATGTTACCTGTCTACTAAAACCAAGTCATCTCTCAAGAGAGCACATTTTGCCTTTGGCCAAAACACATGCACAAGACAGCCAGCTTTCAAGTCTTTGTCCATATGAAGGGCATGGGCCAGCTGATTAACTGTCTAAAGAGAGGGGGGGAAATGTACATGTTATAAATAAAAGTCAATGAAAAACAAAGATACTATGAATTGACACATAATTTTTGCAAAACATGTACAAGATGCTTAGCACAGGGAGTTAAGGATGCTGACTGAAAGGCCCTTGGTTCAAACTCACCAAACATACAAGGACGAGGCAGTAGGCTTGTGTAAAGACTATATCCTTAGAAATCCTACAGCAGTGAGACGGGATTGCTTTGATTTGGAGCTGACTCATAGTAATGTGTTTGGCTTGGTTTTTATACAAAAAGGATACCTTTTAATCAGAAATAAAACCATATGGACAATCTAGAAAAGCCTGTTTGAAAATTACCGAGTTGTTATGTGCCGTCCAGTCACTTGCGACTCATAGCGACCCTATGTACAACAGCCCTAAACCCTGATCTATCCTGTGCCAATTGCACTGCCTCTGACATACCCATCCCGATTACCCCAGTCACTGAATCAATCCACCTCACAGAGGGTCTTCCACTCCTGTGCCGTTCCTCCATCCTCCCAAGCATGATGTCCCTCTCCAAGGACCTGTTCCTCCTTACATGTCCAAAGTATGTCAGACAAAGCCCCAGAATCCTTGCCTCCAAGGAGTAGCCTGGTTTAACCCTCTCTAGGATGCATGTTTGTTTTCTTGGCAGTCCAGGGTACATTCAATACTCTTCTCCAGCACCACAGCTCAAAAGTGTCAATTCTCCTATCCTCTCTAGTCACTAACTCTCTGATGCATAACAAGTGATTGCAAAGACCATAGCCTGTATCAGACACACCTTGGTCTCCAGAGAGACACCATTGCTCTTCAGTACCCTTGAGAGGTCCCTAATAGCAGACTTTCCCATGGAAATACATTTTTTTTTATTTTCTGGCTACTAGTGCCAAGAGTGTTGACCGTCGAGCCAAGCAAACTAATAATCTCAATCTCTTCACCATCCATCCTGATTCTACCAATTGGTCCAGTGGTGAGAATCTTTGTCTTCTTGACATTGAGTCCATACTGAAGGCTGCAGTCCTTGACCCTCTGCAGCAAGCACATCAGGTCCTTCTGTTTCAGAAAGGAGTGTTATGTCATCTACATAACGCAGGTTGTTGATAGATCTTCCACCAATCCTGACGCCACACTTCTCCTCATAGAGACTGTTCTGCATACAAGTTGATAGGACACATCCCTGGCGTACGCCTTTCCCAATTTTGAACCATGCAGGGTTTCCTTGTTCTGTTCTGACGACTGCCTCTTGGTCCAAGTATAGGTTTCGCATTAGAACGATCAAGTGTTCTGGGATTCCCATTCCTCTCAGAGTCAGCCACAGTTTGTTATGATCCACACAGTCAAACGCCTTTGCATAATCAATGAAACACCAACAGACATTCTTCTGGTATCCCCTGCTTTCAGCTAAAATCCATCTAACATCAGCTACAATATCCCTAGTACCACGACCCCTTCTAAACCCAGACTGGACTTCTGGCAGTTCTTTGCTGATGTGCTGTTCCAGTAGTTTTTCAATAATCTTCAGTAGAATCTATCTTGCATGTGAAATCAGTGATCTTGTTCCATCGTTTCCACACTCTGTTGGGTCACCCTTATTTGGAATGGGAACAAATATAGATCTCTTCCAGTCAGCTGGCCAAGTGGTTGTTCTCCAGATTTCTTGGCACAACTTACCAAGTGGGAGTGGGGTGGGGCGAGAATTGAATTGCTCATATCCCGTTTATGGAAAAATAATCAAGACTGGAAACATTTTTTTCTTATTAATTTCAATGAAAATTTAGAGACTTTGAATTTCCATTCATTTATTGTTGCACTTTCTCTCTCCCTACCCCTCCCCCCAAGTTCGTTCTTCTCTTTGAAAAGAAAATTATTTCATTGTTATATAATCCCTCCCCCAAAGTCCACTCCACTGTGCAACCTTTGTTCTGGACTCCTGTCATAACAATATCTAATCATATATCCCTTTTAAACAGTTCTCTCCCTCATCTGTTTCAATGCAGTATACAGAATTTATTCCATCTTTCTCATTCTCCTCCCAATCCTGATGTCAGTCCTGTTTTGCAACACTGGTACTACACAGTATTTGTCCTTTTGTGACTGAGATATTTCACTCAGCATAATGTCCTCCAGGGTCACCATTTTGAATAGTATTTCATGAGTTCCTTGTTTTTCAATGCAGCCTAGTATTCCATTGTGTGAATATACCACAGCTTCTCTATCCATTCGTTTGTTGATGAGCACTTGGGTTGTTCCCAACTCTTTGCTATTGCAAACATAGATGTGCATTTATCTGTTTGGGTGACAGTTAAGGTTTCTTTGGGGTATATTCCCAGTAGTGGAATTGCTGGGTCAAATGGTTATTTCTATTTCCAACTTTTTGAGAAAGCACCATACTGTCTTCCATAGTGGTTGCACCATTTTACACTTCCACCAACAGTGAATAAGGGTTTCAGTTTCTCTACAACCTCGCCAGCACTTCTTGTTGCTATTCTGTTAAATTATTGTTTGCTCTTCTGTTAAATTTTGCTGTTCTTTTTTTTTAAATTTTGCTATTCTTACTGGGGAAAGATGATCTCTCATAATTGTTTTGATTTGCATCTCTTTTAGAGCTAGGGATTTTGAACATTTCTTCATGTGTTTGTTTGCCATCTGAATGTCTTCTTTGATGAAGTGTCTCTTCATATCCTGTGCCCATTTTTCAATTGGGTTGTTTACTTTTATCTTGCTGTGGTGCTCGAGTATTTTATAAATTTTGTATATAAGTCTCTTATATGACATGTCATTACCAAATACTTTTTCCCAAGACTGGAAACATTTCAAATGCTAAACAATGAAACTCTGATAATGGAATCCTGGACAATCTTTGAAACTGGTTAAGACTTTTGTTTATATTTTTATCTATTATAAACATAAAGTTTATAACAAAGTGTTTCCATTAGTTTTGGGAAAGTTTTTGGAGTTTCTGCTACTTTTAAAAAAAATTTTTAATTCATTTATTTATTTTTATTTTATTATTTTTTTGTGTGTGTACTGTCAAATCAGATCTGACAGGTACAGGGAGATATTGTTCCTCCTTCTCCAGCAGAGCATCTGGTGGATTTGAACCGTGCACCTCTGGGAAGTTTCTGCTATTTTTACTTATTTGTATTTTCTGATTCTTTTGAAATGAATGTAGACTACTTAATAATGAGAGATAAAGAAAATATAATCCATAATTAAAACAAGCTTTAAATAAAGCTCCACAGAAAAAAAGGTTGACCAATATAAAAGAAATTTAATATAAATTCTTCCTTTCATATGTTTTCCTCAGTAGTTATTTAAATATGTAACACTAATTAAAACCAATGGCCTTCCCTTTTCATTTAAATTCACCAAAATATTTCCACTTTTCAAGATAAATTCTAACACATTTACTTATTAATGGGCTAATCCAACACACTTAATGCATGTGAAGTAAATATATACTGTTATTGTTTTGCACCATGGAGTCGGAACTGACTCACAGCAATTCTTACAGAGGATTTTCAGAAGCATTAAGTTGCATGGAAGGAGATTGTTCATCTTTTTCCCACAGAGCAGCTGGTGGATTCAAACTGTGAGCCTTTGAGTTGGCAGTGCAACTCCTTACCACTAAGCTACCAGAGCTTCCTAAAAGTATAATCAATGTAGAAGTTTAAAAAAAATTAACAAATAAAAGAAAAGTTCATTAGCACACATATCTCCATAGTTCCTATGTGGCTTATGTCAAATTCTGAAGAGAAATATCTAACTACAAATAAGCAGAAAAGTCCTGGTTATGGCTGGACCAAGTTTCAAGTTAATTTCTATAGAAATAATGTTAAGTGGTATTGAGGGTGTGTGGGGTTTTCCCTGGCTTTCACAAATTTTTTGACAGACCAGTAAACTTATATGAAAAATCTTAGTATTTCACATTAACATTAAAAGTAGCTCTTTGAAAAAAAAAGTAGTTCTCTGATGGGACTGGTGTGAGTTACTCCACATATTCAAACTACATCTGGTACACTCAATGATTTGTTATTCTGCTGGGTTTTTTTAACTAAAAAAACCCCACTGTATAAGACTAAAGTCTATTTGAAAATTATAGTTTACCTGAGGTTAATATATTTTTTAAAAAAATAGGCTTGCAAGCAGGGCCTCAAAAAAAGTTAATTTGAGACTCAAGATTGTTCCTTTCCATAGAAATTTTCAGTAAAAGGCAAAAAATTTATACAATCTGCAGAGAAACAAGAGTATACTTGAGGTAAACATTCTAATTTAGGAGGACAAAGGAAGGAAAAGAACATAAGGAAGAAGGGATTAAAACAATATATGTAAATAAGTAAATATGTTATCAGTATGAAATAACAATGAATAAGGAAGACTGAAGAACAGATGTCTCATTGTGGTATTCAGAGTACTACTAATATCATGGACTGCCAAAAGAACAAGCAAGCATTCTTGGAAAAAGTGTAACCAGGGTGCTCTTTACAGAAAAAGACGGCCCAATCTAACTCACATGCTTTGGGCATGTTGTCAAGAAAGGGCAGTCTTTGGAAAAAGACACCAAGGTCATCAAAGGTCATATAAAAAGAGGAAGAACCTCAAAATAAGATGGATTCATATATTGACTGTAACAATGGACTCAAGCAGAGGACAGATCATGGGGATGGTTCAGGACAGGTGATCTGGTCTGTCACTCACAGGATTGCTGAGTCATAATCGACTCAGTGGCACCTAATAACATAAAATAACACTTTGTACTTTTCTTTGGGAATAGCCAGCCAAAAATGGTTTAAATTCTGATTAAGTAAGAATATTAATGATAAAGTAATGATAATTCTTTCATATACATGGTAATTACTAATTTGAAACTATTTTCTTAACATCTATTTCACTTCCCACAACTAAAGTCAAGAGTATCATTTTTCTAAGGAGATAAATGTAAGCAGAGTAAGATACCTGACAGATCAAACAACAAACTCATAGAACCAAAACTAGAATCTATTACTTCACCTACGGTGTAGCAAAACTAAAACAAAATGGATCTCTAAACAGTGAACATTTGGATTCACAGAAAAGATCTTTATACTTAACAGAAAAGATCTTTATACTTAAGAGAAAGAAGCAGCTTCCTTTTAGAATAATTCTACAGGCTCAAAGGGCATGGGGCTGGGCTGTCCAGAGCCAACATCTTGCATGCTAATTTACTGTTTTGTTTTGAGATGAAGGAGTTTATTGTTATGTGTCATCAAGTAGGTTCTGACTACTCATAAAGAGTAGAACTGCCTTTTAAGGTTTTCTTGGCTGTAAATGTTAAAGCAGCACGTCACCAGGTCTTTCTCTAGCAAAGCTTCAGAGTCAATCCAAATCATCCATCTTTTTGGTTAACAGCCAAAGTGTTTATTCATTTTGCAGCAGGACCACATGAAGGAATCTAGTGGTATTGAAAACTGTTTTAAGAAATTTATGAAACAGATAATTTCCATTGATTGTCTGATAAAATTATAACATTTATTCATATACACAATTTCTAAATACTCCTAAGAAAAGAGTAAATAATATCCAATGGCAGACATGTCAAATCAGATTTCTTTCCACAAAATATTTTAAAGACTGGAGATTAAATAGCAACAATAACACATTTTAGTAATATTCTTCCCATTGTAAAGTTTAAAAAACTATTAAGATTTTAACTCAAATTTATTTTTTATTTTATTCATTTATTTTATTCTCTTCTTTTTTTTTTTACAAATAGAACATAAAATGCTAGTTAAGGCTTTAATAGTAATAGTTCTTTCATCTCTCTCAAGAGAGATAGTGTTAAAAAATAATTTAAGGACATTATTTCAGATGTATTTTGCTGCTAAAATTCAAATACTATACCTTCACACTCCTTTTTTCATCTGATCCTTCCGTCATAAGAAAAGCTTTATCTCCATCAGTTCCTTCAACACTCAAAAAGCAGTTGGTTGTATGGCCAATTCCACTAGGGAGAACTTTATCCCACAACATTGCATTGATTACAGAACTCTTCCCACTGCTTGTCCTGCAGGGGCAAGAGGGATACAATCATGAAAATAAAACACTGACAAAAAACATGTTGTTCCATGGATCTAAGCTCAAGTTCTCCCGAATTAAAATTTTGTTAAAATTTTTTCAGACTGTATTTTTTAGGAAAAATGTTTACAACCTGATTTATGCAAAGAAAAGCAGTTTCTATCTCAGAAAGATAAAGTAGAAAGCATATTTAAATTTTTTTCATAAAGATATCCTTTAAAAAAAAAGTTATCCTTGACACTTCTAACTTAAGTACCTTTGCAAATTGAAAAAAACTGTGGTTCTTTGGAAACATTTCTAAAATTCTTTGACACTTCCCTTGTCACAAAATGAGGTCTAGTACCCCTTAAATCAATTGATTTGTGATATGCTTCTAAATAATTTTTGTCAAAGCTGACACTGGGTGATTCCCAAAATTAGGCCATGAGAGAAAATGAATGTTGCTTGTCTTTGTTCACCAGAATAAGTAAACTTACATGGCAAAACTCCAAATTCACCAAGCTATGAAAAAAGTCCAGCTAGATGGAGAGGTCTGGGAAAGTGCTGGAGTTGACAGTCCTAGTGAAAAGCCTCCTTGGCAAGGCAGCAGACAAGCAAATGAAGTCTTTAGATCTTTCTGGACCCTAATTGTTGAATTACCCTTAACACGTGTTTCCATTTGAAGATTCAAAATTCTGTAGGGCAAGACCAAAACATCTTCTTTGTTCCCTGTCTGAATTCTTGACCAAGATAATCTCTGAGCACAGTAAAATGGTTGCACTTAAATTGTTGAGTTTTGGGAAATTTGTTATCATCTATAATCAGAATTCTTCTGATGGTACTGAAAACCTAAGGATAGTACATATCCACATGACAGAACTGTTTTCAAATAAGTAAACTCAAAAACTTCAGAAGCCATTCAGAGCTTGAGTCCTGTGGGTCTGCCCACAACACAGGAGCTCTTAAACCATTCAGGCTGCTCTGACTTCTCATGGCCCTAAGGTTAGTACTTTTCACTTTATTGCAAAACAGTATCTTAGACCTATATCCTATATGCTTCAACTTTTTCCCTTGTAGTAGGAGCTGAACCTTTACTCATGCTAACAGCAGTATCTACTATTGCCAAAGGACATGATCTTAATTTTTCTTCAGTCTATCCCCTTAAATTTAAAAGCCAAGTCAGGAATAGGTTTGAAGCCTTGAACACTAATGAATGAAGACCAGATGAGCTGTGGGAAGATATCAAGAATATCACCCGTAAAGAATGCAAAATGAAGGAAGAAGAAAAGGCCAAAAGAGATGTCAGAAGAGACTCTGAATATTGTACTAGAGCACTGAGAAGCCAAAGCAAAAGGAATAAATCAAGAAGTTTAAGACCTGAACAGAAGATTTCAAAGCACAGCGAGGGAAGACAAAGCAAAATATTATAATGAAATGTGTAGATCTGGAGTTGGAAAATCAAAAGGCCCAAATTCACTTAGAATTTCTTAAGCTGAAGGAAACGAACAAATTCAAGTGTCGAGGTGAATACTTAAGAATGCTATGGGCAGAATAATACTAAATAATCCAGGAAGCATTAAAAGATGTAAAGAGCATAGTGTCGCTGTACCAAAAAGAACTTGCTGATACAGAGAATTTCAAGAAACATATAATCAATGAAGCCATGATGAAGGAGCAAGTACAGGCTGATCTGAAGGACTTCACAAAAAACAAAGCACCAGGAATTGATGGACTACCACTTGACATACGTCAACAAGCAGATGCAGCCATACAAGTGCTCACCATGTTGTGCCAAGACATCTGGAGGACAACTACCTGGCCAAGTGACAAGAAAAGAATCATATTTATTTGCATTGCAAAAAAAAAAAAAAAAAGGTGACCTGAAAGAGTGTTGGAACTTACCCAACAATATTACTAAATATCACATGCAAGCAAAATCCTGCCGAAGATTATCCAAAAGCGACAGGTACTGCCAGAAATACAAGCTGGGTTTAGAAGAGGTCATGGCACTAGAGATATTATCATCAATGTCAGATAGACCCTGGGAGAAAACTTAAGAGTACCAGAGTAACATCTGTCTGTTTCATAGACAATGCAAAGGCATTTGACTGTGTAGATCACAACAAACTGTGGCTAATTTTCAGGAGAATGGGAATTCCAAAGCACTTCATTTTGCTCATGTGAAACCTATACTTGGACCAAGAAGGAGTCCTTAGAACAAAGCAAGGAAACACAGCATGGTTCAAAATCAGGAAAGGAGTGTATCAGGGATGCATCCTATCTCTGTACCTTTTCAATCTACATGCAGAACGGATCATTCAGGAAGCAGGGCATTATGAGGAGGAGTGAGATATTAGGATTGAAGGAAGAGTCATCAACAATTTAGGTTATGCAGATAGAACAACCTTGCTTGGTGAAACTGAGGAGGACCTAAGGCACTTGCTGCAGAAGGTCAAAGACCGTCTTCAATATGGATTGAAACTCAACATGAAAAAGACAAAGATGCTCACCACTGGGCCATGTGACAACACCATGATAGATGGAGAAAAGATTGAGGTTGTTAACAATTAAAGTTTGCTTGACTCCACAATCAATACTCTTGGCACTAGCACTCAGGAAATCAAAAGAGGAATTGCACTAGGAAAATCTGTTGTCAAGGACCTTTCCATGGTACTGACAAAGAACCTTAGTCTAGAGAGTAAGGTGCACCTGATCCAGGCTATGGTCTTCACAACTACTTACTATGTATCAAAGAGCAATGACTAAGAAAAACAGAAACAAATCAATGCCTTTGAGTTATGGTGTTTGAGAAGAGTCTTAAACATACCATGGACTGCCAAGAAAACAAACAGGTCTGTCCAGGAGAGGGTGAAACCAAGTTTCTCCTTCGAGGCTAGCATTTAGAAGCTTTGTCTCATACACTTTGGGTTCATAGCCACGAAAAGAAAACTTATGTTGAGAAGAAATTAATAAACAATTACCTGCCAAAAAATGCCACTTTCATATGCCTCCGAGACAGCACCTCACCAATGACAGACAGCTTATTTTTATATGCCTGTATTTCAATCACATCATCCTCAGTGGCTATTTGGTCAAATTCTGGATTTCTGTATGTTGCTGTAAAAATAATTAATTAAAAGATCCATAATTAGAAATGTGAATATCTTGCAAAAGTTGCATACATTATTACAACAGGCCATAAGAGAACACTTGAACAAAAGAATTTCAAAAATTGCTAGCTTCAATAAGAGATGACCCAAGAAAACAACTATGAGATATCATCTCACCCCAGTCAAAATAGCAAAATTTAACGGAACAGCAAGCAATAAATGCTGGCGAGGTTGTGGAGAAACTGGAACCCTTATTCACTGTTGGTGGGAGTGTAAAATGGTGCAACCCCTGTGGAAAGCGGTATGGCG
>NW_006399781.1:25899-33185 GCF_000299155.1 Elephantulus edwardii | reverse complement strand
GTAGTGAGAGAAGATCTTCACCCTGAAACCCACAACGTCCCTTTTCAGCAGGAAGTAGCTAAAAGAATAGCCATCCCCTTTTCCTTATAAATCAGGGTAAGTTTCAGGGAGGAGTGATAGGGAATGGCAAAGGGCACACTGACAGGGGAGATTAATCAGAACTGGCTTTGACAAGCACTGTGGCTTAAAACAGACATTTGGAGGGGGGGGAAGAAGAACAAACTGGGAGGAGGGTAGAGAAAACTGCAACAATGAATGAATGAGAACCCAAAATCTCTGTAAATGTTCATTAAAACTAATAAAATGTAATAATAATTTAAAAAAAAAAAGAGATGCCCCAAGATGGCACTTTTTATACAAATGTGTCTCTTATTCAAAACCCACTGGAGGGTGAGCTATGAGCAATAACTATGCCTAATAATTCTAACTGGATCATCAGACTTTAAGAAAAAGGACCTACCTGTTAAGTAAAAGTGGAGTATGAATAGAAACCCCTTAGAAATAAAAATAAGGCCTAGTGAGACTTTCCGAATACTTCACAGAGGACTGGAACATAACAGCTTACTTACCAGAATGAAAAGAGTAAAGAGAATTTGAGACTGTATTCTATTCCTGACAAGTTTGAGGTTAACTATCATTGCCCCAACTTCTTCCTTCCCTAAGTAGAAGTAGCTGAAAAAGAGTACCTACGAAAGTCAAAAAGCCCTTCCCAGTTTTGTTTACACTTCAAATCTGACATTTTCTTATTTAGTAGCTCTTTCTAAAGGTATAGACAAGGAGGTTCATCTGGCCATGTGAACGGTCCTAATACTTCCACTTAAAATCTACCTAGTTTGAATGGAAAAATTTGCTTTGTAAACTTTCACTCAGTAGAAGTTAAAAAAAAAAGTCCTAGAGATAGTGATTATATAACCAGAAATCTGAACAAATAACTTTAGCCAGGGCAGTGTGATGAGGTGGTTGGCTCTGTCCTTGGTCTCATGATAAAGGAGGTATAGCATCCAGACAAAGGAGGAACATGTCGATGAGGCAAACAGAAAGGAATTATGTTATTAACTGAACGGTGTACCACCAAAGAGTATGCTGAAGTTCTAACTCCTGTACCTGTGAATGTGATCTTATTTAGAAATAGAGCTTTTGAAAATATCCAATAAATGAACCTCAATATAATGAAAGAGAGTCCTAATGGGACTAGAGAGGGTCCTAATAATGAGTGCTGTCTTTCTGAGACAAGAGGTACAGAAACACAGAGAAGAAAGTAGGCCATGTGACTATGGAGTTACAACATAGTTCCAAGTCAAGGAACACCAGGGGCTACCAAGTGAAGAAAACAAGGATCATCCCTGTAGTGGTAAATTTTAGGTGTCAATTTGGCTGTTTCTCTACATAACCCAGGCAACAGCATTCCCTAAGAGTAGACAAGGAACATATCCTTACCAATGTCCTAAATTTGAACCCCATACTGAACTATGACACAATAAATTTCCTGTAAGAAAAAACAACAAAAACCCAGTACCTAGATTACCATAACTAACGTATTACAACTAAATTGAACTTCAAAACAGTAAAACTCATTGCTGTCTAGTATGAGGGCCTGATACTCTAGCAGGTTTTCAGAGACTGAAATCTCAGGGGAGGAGACTGACTCTACCTCTCAGAGCAGCTGCTGAATTCAGACTGTCTTTAGGTTAGCAGTATACTCTCTACAGACTTTTATCACCATACATTAATTACCCAAGCATTAATAAAATGCATGCAATTTGAGTAAATCATAAAAAGACTGGCTTAATTATCATTACTTTCACTTTTATTTTCCATTTTACTTATAAATGTTCCATGTATTTCCTGATTTATTTGCTTCCTCTCTTTACTTAGACTTCTTGTCCCCTGAGGTCCTGCTGTTATTGTCAGGTGCCAGTGAGTCTACTACAATTCAGTGAACTTATGAAGAGACTGGAACCTTGCTCTGACCCGTGCCATCTTCCTGTTCCCAACCACACTCAAGTCCCATTGTTGCAGTCACTGTACCAATCCATCTCACGGATAGTCTCCCTCTTAACTTTACCAGCATGATTTTTTGTTTTTGTTTTTTTTAAAAAAAAGACACCTGAGGGGCTCTGTTATAATTATGTGTCACATCACCTGAGACTCACAGTGACCCTATGTACAACAGCTCTAAACCGTGCCTTATCCTGAGGCAACCTTATTGTCTCTGACACACCTACCCCCACGACCCCAGTCACTGACTTCCTCTCTAGCACTGTCTCTCCACCCTCCCATGCATATTGTCCCTCTCCAAGGACTGGTCCCTCCTTGCAACATGCCCAGAGTATATCAGATGAGGCTTCAGAATCCTCGCCTCCAAGGAGCAGCCTGGTTTCAATCTCTCCTGAATGAAACTGTTTGTTCTCCTAGCAGTCCATAGTATATTCTACTCCACTCCAGCATCACAGCTCAAAGGAATCAATTCTCCTTCTATAATCCCTAGTCATTGTCCAGCTTTCTGATGCACAGCACGTTAACTGCAAAGATCAAAGCCTGGATCAGGTGCACCTTAGTCTCCAGACTGACATCATTGGTCTTCAGTACACTGGAGATGTCCCTGACAGCAGGCTTTCCCCCAATGCAATTCATCTTTTGATTTCCTGGCTGCTGGTACCAAGAGTGTTGACTGTGGAGCCAAGCAAACTAAAGCTGTTAACAATCTCTTTACTATCTATGCTGCCAACCAACTCAGTGGTGAGAATATTTGCTTTCTTGATTTTTTCAAGGTAGTTAAATCCAATTGTTTCTAAAGTTATTTTCTAATCCTGATGGTGAGACTTCATTCTCACAGTCTGGGTAGGTTGTCAAAAAGGGCCTGTCCCTAGAAAATGACACCATGCCTGGGAAAGCAGAGACAGTGAAAGAGAGGAAGACTCGAGCAGGGTTCCATTCTATTTTACATAGAGTCTTTGAGTTAAGTAGGATTCTATAGCACCTAATAACAACAGTAAAACAGCACAATGATTCCTAGAGGTTTAGGAACAGCAGAGATATGGATGGTACAGGATCAGTCAGTGTTTGGCTCTGCTGTATGAGTTCAGAATCAGTCAACTCGATAGCACCTAACAATAACATACTGAATGATATGTAACAAGATCCACATTATTGTTTAACTACATTTTCTTTTCCTATCAATTTTTTAGGAACACTATTTAGGAAAAAACACTTCACTAGCTCAAATTCTTTCCACACTGAAAATAAGAAAAATTCAACAGAATTACTTTTCTAACACATTCAACATCAACACTTGAAATCTGTCAGATTTGTTTTTGTTAGCTGTTCCTGAGTAAAATGTGACTCACAGCAACCCCATGAACAAAAGATCTGAATCCTGCTCTATGCTGCGCTATCTTCACATTTCCTGAGACACAAGAGCCCATTGTGGCACTGTGTCAATACACCTGGTTGAGGGTTTTCCTCTTCTTCGCTGACCCTCCACCCTTCCCAGCATCATGTCCTTCTCCAAGGAATAGCACGTCCTAGCAACATGCCCAAAATATGTGAAGTGAAGCCTCATCATTCTTGCCTCCAAAGAGCACTCCAGCTGCACCCTCTCCAAGAGAGGGTTTGTTCTCTTTGCTGTCCATGGGATGTTCAGTGCTCTTCTCTAACACCACAGCTCAAAGACATCAATTCTATTCCTGCCATACTTACTCACTGTCCAGCTCTCAGATGCATAGCAATTGGAAAGACTATGGCCTCAATCAGACACACCTTAGTCCTCAAACGGACATCAATACTTCTCAATAATTTGGAGAGGTGCTTAATTGCAAATATTGCCAGTGCACTGTGTCTTCTTATTTCCTGACTGCTGGTACCAAGAGTGGTGATTGTGGATTCAAGCAAGATGAAGCTGTTGACAGGTTCAATCTCTGCTCCATCAATCATGACATTGCCTACTGGTCCAGTGGTAAGAATCTTTGTTTTCTTTTCTTTTTTTTTTATTATTAAATTTTATTAGTTTTAATGAACATTTACAGAGATTTTGGGTTTTCATTCCTTCATTGTTGCACTGTTTTCTCCACCCTCCTCCCCAGTTCGTTCTTCTTCCCCCCCCCCCAATGTCTGTTGAATTTTTGTTTTCTTGACACTGAGATGCAACCTATACTGAAGGCTGCATTCCTTGATCTTCTGCAACAAGTGCTTCAAGTCCTCCTCACTTTCTGCAAGCAAGGCTTTATCATGTGCAAAATGCAGGTTATTGATGAGTCTCCCCCCAATCCTGATGCCACACTCCTCCTCAGAGTCCCGTTTCTTGGATAATTTGTTTAGCACATAGATTGAACAGGTATGGAGAGAGAATACTACCCTGGCACACTCTCTTCCCAATTACAAACCATGTTCCCCTGCTCTGTTTGCACAACAGCTTTGTGGTCCAGGTATAAGTTTTTAATTTTTTTTTTATTGTATTATTTTTACGTGTACCATCAAATCAGATCCTACTGGTACAGGAGGAGATTGCCTCCTCCTTCTCCAGCACAGCATTTGGTGGATTTGAACCGTGTACCTCTGGGATTGCAGTGCAGCATCTTGCCACTAGGCCACCAGAGCTCCCCAAGTCCAGGTATAAGTTTTGCATAAGCACATCAAGTGCTCTGGGATTCCCATTCTTCTCAGTATCAGCCACAACTTGTTATGATCCACACAATCAAATGCCCCGAGCCTGGTGTTAATTGTGTTTGGAGAGAACATTGTTCTAAGTTGTACAGCACTTGCCTATCAGTTTTCTGTACTGAGAGATAACCTGATGTTGCTATAATATTGAAATCTTTGCCTTGGATGTGCCAAACCCATGGTGGACAGGTTTTGGTGGGGCTCCCAGATTGAGACAAACTAGGAAGTAGGATGGGCTATCTATTTCCAAAATAACAGGTCTTTGAAAACCAGATTTGGTGGTATTGTTATGTGCCCTCTAGTCAACTGGGACCCCTAGCGACCCTATGTACAAAAGCTCTGAAGCATGTCCTGAATCAGTCTCAATGATTCTGAAACACCTACCTCCACTGCCCTTGTTACCATATCAACTCATCTCTTACAAGGTCTTCCTCTCCTGCACTGAGCTTTTACCCTTCTGAGCATGAAGTCCTTCTCTAAGGATCGGCCCTTCTGGCCACAAGCACAGAGTATGTAAGGTGTAGCTTCAAAATCCTGGCCTCCAAGGAGAACCTTGGTTTCATCCTCTTCAAGACAGATCTCTTTGTTTTCTTGGTGGTCCTAGTATATTCATGACTCTCTTCTCCAGCAGCACAACTTAAAGGCACCGATTCTTCTGTCATCCTTAGTCACTGTCCAGCTCTCTGATGAATAGCACGTAATTGCAAAGACCATGAGACTAGATTAGGTGCACCTTTGTCTCTAGACTAAGTCTAGACTTAATCTCTAGATCTTGTGTTAGGGACACAATAATAAGGCTCTTTACCTTCAAGGAGCTCAAAATCAGTTAAGAAACAAAAGAGCAAAAATGTTTGATTCTTTGCTGCTAACTGAAAGGTAGGAGCTCTGATATTACAGTCTGCAATGTGCTTCACTTCTAATAAAAAAAATAGTCCGATTAGCAGAAACATCACCGGCAGGCTGATCCCATCAGCCACTCATAGGGAGAAAGATGTCTCCTCCCACCAAGATACACATCTTCGGAAACCAGATGAAACTGACCTGTCAAGAGTGAGTGAACTGAAAAGCTGGCAATTCAAGCCCACCCAGTGGCTCCACAGGTGAGACACCTGGCAATCTGCTTCCATAAAGATTGCAGCCAACAAAGCTCAAAGGAGATCTATTCTGGTCACAAGTGGTCACTACAGGTTAGGATCAATTTGATGGCACTCAACAACGACCACCTTTGTTTAAATAGTATCACCCTTGAGAAAAGTCTTTTCCTCCTTCCTACTACAACTCAGCCTCATCTGAGAGGATAAGATGGGTCTGAGGCCTTGGCTTAGCTGGTGACATTGGGGGAGACAAGTATATCGGTTAAAGGTGACTCTGTGATTTCTAGTCTAGGAGCTCTGGTGACCTAGCCCATGTTGTGCTGCTCACCAAAAAGTTAAAATCTCTGAAGTTCAAATCCACCAGCCAGCCACCCTCTGTGAGAAGATAGGCTTATCTCTTCTGTAAAGACAATTTAAGAAACCCAATGAAGGCACTGTAATCCCAGAGGCGTGCAGTTCAAATCTAACAGATGCTCTGCTGGAGAAGGAGGGGCAATCGCTTCCTGTACTAGTCAGATTCAATTCGAAGGTACATGCACAAAATAGTAAAATAAAATTTAAAAAAAAGAAGAAACCAATGAAGGATCATTGGAACCAACTCAATGACACTGAGTGACTGATCATTTTTAGTTTAGGTACTAAAGAGCAACAATGTCAGTCTGGATACAAAGATGCACCAGGCCATGATTTTCTCAATTACTTGTTATGCTTCAGAGTTGAACAATGACTAAGGATGACAGAAGAACAATAGATAGATGCCTTTGAGTTGTGGTGCTGGAAAAGTCTTAAACACCCCATGGACTGCTATAAAAACAAACGGGTCTGTCTTGGAGAAGGTAAAACTAAGTCTCTCCTTGGAGGCTAGGATTTTGAAACTCCACCTCACTTACTTTAGGCACGTGGCCAGAAGAAATCTGTCCTTGGAGAAGGACATTATGCTCAGAAGGGTGGAGGGACAACACAGGAGAGGAAGATCCCAGACAAGAAGGATTGATACAATAACTGGAACACCAGAGGTTGGTGTGGTGGAGTTAGTGAGACTGGCTCAGGACAGGAACGGATCAGAGATGCTGTATATTGGGTCGCTGTACATCGCACATAACAGCAATAACATATTATGACAGGTTTGGAAGCAGGAGTGGCATCGACTTCCTAGATAACAAGCCTCTCGATACTCTATACTTTGATAAATGTCGATGGCTGTAGAGGGGCTTTAGGCCTTTTGTTCATAGGGTCACTATGTACTGCACTCAAAGGCAATCAATACCACCACCACATTTATTGTACGATTTGGGACAGTTATTTATCTTCTCTATGCCTTGATTTCTTTATTATTAAAACGACTGTATCTTAAAATCAGAACACAAATTACTAAGAGTGGTATCATGCACATTAATACTCATTTCTTGAGAGGCGCACGGTTCGAATCCACCAGATGCTCTGCCGAGGAAGGAGGGACAATCTCCTCCTGTACCAGTCAGATCTGATTTGACGGTACACACACACAAATAATAAAATAAAAAAATTTAAAAA
>NW_006399781.1:0-25799 GCF_000299155.1 Elephantulus edwardii | reverse complement strand
GGTTCGAATCCACCAGATGCTCTGCCGAGGAAGGAGGGACAATCTCCTCCTGTACCAGTCAGATCTGATTTGACGGTACACACACACAAATAAAATAAAAAAAATTTTTAAAAAATACTCATTTCTTGGTTGTATTTTAACACCCACTTATTCTTTTTTTAAGAGTTAGACTGACAAAAGGGGGAAAAAGACCCAACAACAAAAAAATTTTTTTAAACATCCCCAAAAAAGAGTTGGAGTGCCAAATGAAAGGCATGCCATTTGAATTTACTAGAGAAAGACTCCTTCTGTGAGATTTACTGCCTCTGAAAACTCACTGTAGGATCAGCTATGAGTAGCTTCAACACAACTGTATACAACAACAATCTTTCTTAAGGAACTATGGTGCGTGTGGAGTTGTGCTACCACCTCAAAGGCAGGCAGTTCGAATCCACCAGTTGCTCAGAGGGAGAAAGCTACGCAATCCTATCCCTATCACTAAAGGGTCAGCTGAGTTAGTTCTGTCTTGACAACAATGAGAGAAAATCTACTTTTGTAGATTGTTGCCATCACAAAGGCACATAGTTTGAATCCACCAGTTGCTCAGGAGGAAAATGGGCAATCTCCTTAAGCAAGATTTACTGCCTCTGAAAATCTGCTGGTCAGCTATGTGTGGGCTCTGACTCAAGGGTATACAACAACAAAAACATTTAGGAGTTAAAATATTTCACAATGTCCTTTATGTGTTCATTAACCAAGGCTGAACTTGTGAGTGCTGATAAAATGCCATTTTGTTATACATATTATACATACACAAGAAATGTTTTAAAAATTAAAGGAGGAAAATAAACCTAACATTCGAAGAATAAAACATCTCTATGCCAAAATATTTTTAACATTATTTGTTTAATGTGTAAAGAAACTAACCTTCAACAAAATGTGATCCTTCTGTAACAAACTCCAGTAATTGACCAAAGATTGAAGTAATTGCCTTCTTAGCCAGCACAAAGTGCTTCAGAGGAGAAGTCGTTTCTGCCATTCTGTGGAGAGAGAAAAATTAGAGAGGTACAAATTAG
Source organism: Elephantulus edwardii (assembly GCF_000299155.1). Classification (NCBI taxonomy): domain Eukaryota; kingdom Metazoa; phylum Chordata; class Mammalia; order Macroscelidea; family Macroscelididae; genus Elephantulus; species Elephantulus edwardii. Next base: position 24,744 of record NW_006399781.1, on the reverse strand, counting down.
AGTGGACTGCATATGACAACAACCTGTCTGGGCAGGGGAGAGGGAAGAAAATGTGCAGCAATGAAAAACTGAACTTTTTTTTTATAATAAAGAAACAAAGTGGATTGCAGACATGCAAACTCAATCCTCAACTAATCTGTCCAAAGATTTTAAACAAACTACCTGCTTGAAGTTACTATTTTCCTAAAAAAGGTAAAATTTACTGGCCCGGAATCTTGGTTGCACTTTCTATTAGAAACTAACTGCAGTTATGACTGTGAGAGCCTTAAAGTCCATCAGGGAACTGAGTCAGTCGCGAGAAGCCAAGTTCACAAACTGTAACAAAGACATTAAGTTTCTTAACTTAATGACATTAAGTTTCTCAAGCTCTAGGTGGGTGATGCAGGAGATGCAGGAGGAAATAAAAACTCATTCACAATGCAACCACTGACGTGTAGAAAGAAGTGACTCTCATCGCTGAAAAGAAGCGAGGCTTAAAACAGCCATCACGCTGTCAGCCAAGGAACTTAAAAAGATTTAAGTAAAACAAAACAAATAATGTGTTTGGTGCTGGCTGCTCACGCAAATATGTCAGCAAAGACAGATACATACACCCAGTCTTATCTTGATGTGCGCGAGGACTGAATGACCGACGGGCAGTGAACCGTCCAGAGGGCAGCAGCACCTACCTGCGGGAAAGGCCTTCTCGGCTTCACACCCCGAGAGCTACCCCACGCGCCCGCTCCCACTCCCCCAGCCCCGGCACTGGCCTCACCGACCCGACCCGGCCGCCAGCCGCGCTCCGAACCAGGGTGGCCGGCTCCCTCCCCGCGGGATCACGCCTGCGGCGCCCCGTCACAGAGCGCCCGGCGCGCGGCTTCCCGCCCCCTGCGCCCGTCTGCATGAAGGTCACCTCGAGCCTTCCGAAAGTGCTGGCGGTCTAGCGTACATTCAGGCCGAGCCGGCCCCCCACTTGTCACCGGGCAACCACAGCTCTACCACAACCTCGCAGCCAAACTAGCAGCCACCTCATCCTCTTAAAGGAAGCCGAGTGACAGAGGGCGGAGGAGGTACCATGAGGCAGAAAGTTGTCACTTCCGGTTTCTTGCTCACCACTCTTCTGTTTGGCCCTGTGCCGGAAGTCCGCTTAGGTCAGACGCCATTATTCTTAAGGGCAGAGGCAATAGTGGCTGTGGGCAAAGGATACCACCCAGAGGAGGGGTTTCCAAGATACTTTTGAAATTCTCCTCCTCCTCCCTTCACCCCGCAAAGTTTCTAAGGCTCTTCCCAGTTTAGGAAGAGATAGTTGCCAGTGACAATGACTGACTTCATGAGATAGAACCAGAAGAAGTGTAAGATGAAATGGGGATCGCTAGGTAAGGGGAAATGCCAAAGTACTAATAACTCTATTGCCAATAAAGGTGTGTTACATTAGGAAAGTTGGCTGTCAGAGACCTCTCCAAAATGCTAAGGAGCAACGACGTCAGTTTGAAAACTAAAGTAAGCCGATCCAAGCCATGTGTTTGTTAGTCACTTGGTGTGCATCTCAGGCTGAATGATGAATAAGGGTAATAGAAGAATTGATTCCTTTGAACGGTAGTATTGGAGAAGAGTACTGAATATCTCATGGACTTCCAAAAGAACAAACAGATGTGTTTGTACCTTCTTGGAGAAGGTGCAGCCGGAGTGTTTGTTGGAGGCAAAGATGATAAAGCTTCCTGATGATAAGACTCTCAACCAACTGGATTGGCACAACAGCTGCAGCAGAAGCCTTGAGGGTGGCAGAGATTGTGAGGATGGCACAGGATAGGACAGCACTCAGATCTGTTGTTCATAGGGTGACCATGAGTCGTACTTTACTGGAGAAAAATTAACAGCCAAAAGAACCAATAAATATATTTTGGAGCTAGATTCCAACAAGTTACATCTCCACTGTTTATTTGGGATAGCGGTTTTGGACGTTAGAACTTAGTTTTCCTTTAGTGATCATATTACCATAGTAATAGTTTTCTCCAAAATACAACATGTTTATTAACCAAAGGACTATGTAAACCATTTTATTGATGAGATATACATTTCTTAGGAAATCAGTGAAAACAATGTTGCAGCATCACTTATCTTTTAAAACACTGTAAATACATTTAAACATGTATTAACACTTGCTTTTTCCTTTCCCCATCTTTTAAGGAGTCTTCTGGCAAGGAATGTAAAAAGAAGGGGTTTAGAAGTGCTATCAAAAGGTATGAAATGTTGGGAGACGGTCAGGGAAAGACTTTACCAGGTCTTGCTATGTGTGGTGACTGGAATCCCCGTTTGATGTTTTCCTACTGCAATAAAATATTTAAATTGATGTGAGTTAGTTTTTCATTGCAAAGTAACACTGTGCAGATATAGGCTGTGAAAAGCCTTAGCTTGATCTGGAAAACATAAATGATCAGGTCATGAAAATTTAAAATTATATACATTTTCTTTTCCTCATGTGCCTTCAACTTTTAAACCATGTACTGGTCTTTGCAATTACTTGCTATGCATCAGAGAGCTGGACAGTGACTCGGGATGACAGAAAAAGAATCAATGCCTTTGAGTTATGGTGCTGGAAAAAGAATCTTGAACATACCATGGACTGCCAAGAAAACAAATAGGTCTGTCTTGGAGAGGGTGAAACCAAGTCTCTCCTTGGAGGCTAGGACTTTAAAGATTTGTCTCACATACTTTGTACACATGGCCAGGAATGACCAGTCCTTGGAGAACATCATGCTCCCAAGGGTGAAAGGACAGCGCAGAAGAGGAAGATCCAAAATCAGATGGATTGACACAATGGGTCAGTGGTGTTAGGTGTGTTGGAGTTAGTGAGATTGGCTCAGGACAGGGCAGGCTTCAGAGCTTTTGTTCTTAGCATCCCTATGAGCCACAGACAACTTGATGGCACAGAACAACAAAAGCAGTGATAAGAAGCTGTTTTGCAATCCCAAAGGCATATGGCTTAAATCCACCAACTGCTCCATAGTAGAAGGATGCAATTCTCCTCCTGTGAGATTAATTGCCTCTGAAAACCTGCTGGAGGGGGTCAGCCAAGGGTCAGTTCAGATTCAACAGCACACAATCAACCCAACCAAAGCCAATCTGCTTATTTTGTGTTGAAGTATTTATCGTACTAAGGAGGGAGTATTAGGATGAAAGACAAGCCCCATCCTACTGTTGTTGTTAGATGAGGTCCAGTCAAGTATGACTCAAGCCATCCTATAAACAACAGATCTGAAGTCTGTCCTATACTGTGCTGTCCTCACAATCTGACACATTCAAGTCCATTGGTGTAGTCATAATGTGAACCCATTTTGTTGAGGATCTTCTCTTCTTTGCCATCCTTCTACCTTCCCAACCACCTGCATTCTAGATATTAGTGAGATGAGATGGACTGGCTTTGGCCCATTCTACCAGAGTCTATATACTCATGGGACCTCAATGCTTTCCAGCTACTTTGCAACTGATCTCTGCATCATTGGCTTGCCTCACGTACAGCTGTTTCCGGTACTCTTCTCCAACACTACAACTCAAAGGCATCAATATTTATTCTGACATCCTTATATTCATTGTCTCACTTTCAAATCTATAGGGAGTAACTGAAAAAAGATCATGACTTACACCCTAGTCTTTAGCTGGACAGGATTGCTCCTGAGCACCTTGGAGAGGTCTTTGACAGATTTTCCCAAAGCAGCATGTCTTTCGGTTTCTTTTTTTTCTTATTTTATTTTTATTGTAATTTGCATGAAAGTTTACAAAGCAATTTGGTTATCTATCCAATTATTCATCCACATTTTGTTTGAGTTTTTCTTAAAAAATATTGGTTTGCATAGAATAATTTGCTTCCTTTATGTTTCATTCATGCACATTGTTATTTTTTACCCTCTCACTCCATCCACCAAACTCTGTGACTCCATGATCCCGCCAGCCTTCCTGCCCATCCCTTTCTCCCTTTCCCTCTTGGATATCCATACACATATTTCTAGTTATCCTTCTGCTTTTACAATATTTGTTCTTATGCACCTGAGTTAATTCATTCAGCATAATGCTCTCTAGTGTCTCCATGTTATCAAGAAATTTTCAAAATCATTGCTTCTCTCTGCTATCTTTCATCATGTGAATATACCACACTTTCTCAATCTAGTAATTTGTTGATGGACACTTGGGCTATTTCCACGTTCTTGCTATTGTGAATAATGCTGCTACAGACATTGATGCACAAATCCCCATTTGTGTCTCAGTGCTGTTTTCCTTGGGGTATATTCTTAGCAGTGGAATAGCTGGGTCATATGGAATCTCTATGTTCATCTTTTTGGAAGACATGCCAAACTGCCCTCAAGAGTGGTTGTACTATTTTACAATCCTGCCAAGATTGTATGAAAGTTTCTATCTCTCTACAGTCTCTTCAGTATGTATTGATTGCTTGTTGTCCTGTCAAATTTTGCAACTGCTAATGGCTGACTCTGAGAAGAAAGGGAATCCCAGAACATTTAATCGTGCTAATGCAAAACCTATACTTGGACCAAGAGGCAGTCGTCAGAACAGAGAAGGGTAACACTGCATGGTTCAAAATTGGGAAACGCGTACAACAGGGATGTGTCCCGTCTCCATACCTTTTCAACCTGTATGCAGAGCAGATTATCCGAGAGGCTGCGCTCTGTGAGGAGAAGTGTGGCGTCAGGATTGGTGGAAAATCTATTAACAATCTGCGTTACGCAGATGACACAACCCTGCTTGCTGAAACTGAGGAGGACCTGAAGCACTTACTGCAGAGGGTCAAGGACTGCAGCCTACAGTATGGACTGAGGCTCAATGTCAAGAAAACAAAGATTCTCACCACTGGACCAATTGGTAGCATCAGGATGGATGCCGAAGAGATTGAGATTGTTCACAGCTTCAGTTTGCTCGGTTCCACGGTCAACACTCTTGGCACCAGCAGCCAGGAAATAAAAAAACGTATTGCAATGGGAAAGTCTGCTGTTAGGGACCTCTCTAAAGTACTCAAGAGCATTGGTGTCTCTTTGGAGACTAAGGTGCGCCTGATGCAGGCCATGGTATCACTTGATATGCATGAGAGAGCTGGACAATGACTAGGGAGGACAGAAGGAGAATTGATGCCTTTAAGCTGTGTTGCTAGAGAAGAGTATTGAATGTACCATGGACTGCCCAGAAAACAAACAGATTCATCCTAGAGAGGGTTAAACCAGGCTACTCATCCTAGAGAGGGTTAAACCAGGCTACTCCTTGGAGGCAAGGATTCTGGGGCTTCGTCTGACATACTTTGGTCATGTTGTAAGGAGGGACAGGTCCTTGGAGAGGGACATCATGCTTAGGAGGGTGGAGGGACGGCGCAAGAAGGGAAGACCCTCTATGAGGTGGATTGATTCAGTGACTGGGGTAATCAGGATGGGTGTGTCAGAGGCAGTGAGATTGGCACAGGATAGAGCAGGGTTTAGGGCTGTTGTACATAGGGTTGCTATGAGTCGTACGTGACTCGACGACACATAACAACAACAACAACAACTGGAGTGAGATGGTGTTTCATTGTGGTTTTTATTTGGTCTTTTGGTTTCTTGACTGCTGGTAGCAAGGGTGTTGATTGTGGATTCAAGCAAGATGAAATAGTTGGGAAATCAGGCACTACCCAGAGAGCTCTCGTGGCCTAGTGGTAATAAACTGTGCTGCAATCCTAAAAGCATTTGGTTCGAATGCACCAGCTGCTCCTTGGAAAAAAGGATAGACAATCTCCTTCCATTCATTTAAGTGCCTCTGAGAACCCACCGGAAGTTCAGCTATGAGCTGGTTCTAACTCTATGGCACACAGCTACCCAAGGGATGTCATATAGTAATTAATATGTATATCAGGGAATAGCAGTTATTTGCTATGCATCAGAGAGCTGGACGATGACTAAGGATGACAGAAGAATTGATACCTTTGAGTTGTGGTGCTGGAGAAGAGTCTTGAATATTTTATGGACTGCCAAGAAAGAAAACAAATATATCTGACTTGGAGAGGCTAAAACCAATTCTCTCCTTGGAGGCTAGGATTTTAAAGCTCTTTCTCACATACCTTGAACATGTGGCCAGGAGGGACCCATCCTTGGAGAAGGACATCATGCTCAGAAGGGTGGAGGGACAGCGCAGCAAACAACGACTCCAGATGAGATGGATTAATACGGTAACTGGTAATGGGGGTGAGTGTATTTGAGTCAATGAGACTGGCTCAGGACAGGGCAGCCTTCATGATGGGGTGGTATGTTTGTCTTATAGATATAAGACTTAAATAAAAAGAGGGGGAAAGATAGGGTGGTATTAATAAGTTCAGAATTCTCTATATAGGTATCAATTATAAAACTATAGTTTTCTCCAGCCTGCAGGACTGGTTACTTGACCTTGGAGTTCTTAGTGTCCTTTCTTTGATCTGTCTGTTTATCAGAAGAGGAGATGCATCTCCTAGATTAGCTGTTATCTCACTGAAGCTGTTTTCCCCAGTCATATGTAAATTGTAACCTAATCTGCCTGTTTGCCCGGAAAGGGAGTATCTGGGTGTGGATGATTTTCTTTCAGATATAGAAATTCTTTGATTTTACTAACAAAAGTTTATTGTTAAGTGGGTTGGTATCTCACCCTCCTATAAAAGCCCATGATCACTCCCAGACAGTGAAACAGTCTTGGAGATGACTCCTGTCTCCCAGATCTGTGTAATAAAGTGCTTATGGATATTGCAATCCGTTTGTCTTATTGGTGACTGACTATGGAAAGAACCCCTTGTGTTCTACATCATTCAGAGCTGCTGTACATAGGGTCGCTATGAGTCGCAGGTGATTTGACTGCACATAACAACAACAATAACCAGGAGTGCTAATTTCTCTCTAGTTATTATTCCCTTTTTGTTTCTGGAAGGCACAATTCCTGTTTCTGCAAACACAATTTTAGTTGGGAAAATTCACCGGCATTTCAGGACTGGGTGTAGTCTCTGGGTCTTGCCTAAGGCTTCCTTCCCTGATTTGTTAGGGATACTTGTACATGCTGATTTCCCTTGGTTTTAGGGGAAGGAGCTGACACTCCTTAGAAAGATTTCAATGAGATCTGTCTTACTGGTTTCAGAGACACAGGGGAGTGGTCTCCACTTAGGAGCCTTTTGTAGGAGTTTGCATCAGTCCAGCATCCAGTAACAGGTGTTTCTTCTGTGCCTTGGAGTGAGAACCCACTCATAGCTGACCCTCCAGCAGGTGTTCAGAGGCTGTAAATTGTATGGGGGGGGGCTTGCAAGGGGAAATTGCCAATCTTACCCCTGTGGAGCAGCTGGTGGGTTTGAACCATCTGCCTTTGGGTTGGTAGCACAATTCAGTTCCTTGCTACTGAGCTATCAGAACTCCCTAGTTTCAGGTTGGGGGAGGGACCGTCATATCCTGAATGGACTCCCAGGGAGGCCAGCCATGTTGCTATTAGAGTCCACTCAGTAGTATGGTAGCCTGCTTCCTGGCATGTAGCAGTCCCAGTCAGCAGTTCTAAGTACTGGTTTGAACAGAGCACTCAAACTTCGACTAGTCCTCAGGGAGAGCTGATCTGTTGGTTTTAGAGACCTGAGCCATGGTCTGAGCAGGGAGGCAAGTAAAGTGTTTTCCAAAGGAGACTCCATTACATGGGCCTTCTGTAGCAATTGTCAGTGAGACTGCAGATGACAGCATCTTGGGGAGGGTGGTGCTGGCATAATGGACACCAGAGGAGGTCTACCTTGTTGATTTTAGAGCAAAAGCTTAGAAGTCATGTGACTGGAGGAGGGAGTGGGAAAACATTTTCTTTTTTAATCGAGATTTTAATGAAAGTACTTGGATTTCCATTCATTAATTGTTGCACATTTTTGTTGTTGTTGTGGATTGTCATCGAGTTGAGCACAACTCATAGCGACTCTATGAAAAAAAGAGCTAATGCCTTTCTATATCTATCTTCATTTCTCCAAGTTCATAGAGTTTCCATAGGCATGTGGTTTAGAAAGTGGATGCCTCTCCTGCTTCCAAACCTGTTTTACAGCTGGGACCTCCACCAAACTCTGTCCACATTGAGAAACTATTATGGCATGACACCCCAAAGGCAAAAAGTTCAGCGTCACAGCAAATCCAGATTGCCTCAGTACAGCAAATTGACAAAGAGTGATGTACAAAGTAGAAGAATGTTCCTCCAAAATATAACAACATTAGTCTCATTTAGCAGTGGTGGCATCAAGTCAAATATGACTCATAGTGACCCTATGAACAAAAGACCGGAACTGTGTTCTATAATTAACATCATTTATTTATGTTTATAGAGTTAATAGAGTTTCCATAGGCATCTGGTTTAGGAAGTGGATGCCATGTATACTACATATACACAATAAAATACCACAAAACTCAAATTGGTTTAAAGAGGAAGGGGCCAAGTTCTAAACTGATAATTTCCTATCTATATTGTTTAGTAAATCCAGGGACCAAATAGTATTTGTATATTATGCAATAGGTCAGCTTTTGGTTTAGGAACTATTTCACATGTGCACGCGTGCTCACACACACACACAGAGGAACTGAGCAAGAATATAAAAAGAGTATGTACAGAGGGAAGCAAGACTTGAGTATCCTTTGAATATAATTTTGAATTTTAAATCATGTAAGTAACACATTTAAAAATTAATAAAAACCAAATCTTAACAATGAACACAAACTATACTTCATTCAATTTTCAACATAGAAATTAATACAATTGTTCAATTTTTTCTGGTTAGGTTTTAAAAGTGCAAAAATATCTGGCAATACAGTATCTACCCTCAAACAGCTCTCAAAATGGTAGACTCAAAATGCATTATTAATAAACATACACAAAACGTTATAGTAACAGAAAAGAGGACTAATTAACCTATCAGAGGAATCAAACTATCAGTTTTCAACAAACATTATTATTTTACTTAACTGTTAAAAACAGAAACGTTTTGCCATTCCAAAGCAGAAAAGGGGGTGTGTGTCAATTTTTACAGGACGGGGAAAAGGTAATTTATTGTTGCTAGGTGCCATAGAGTTGCTATGACCCATAGTGACCCTACAAACAACAGATCATTAGATGTTCAGATCTGTTATACAGTGAACATCCACCATCTTTGATATGCTTGAGCCCATTTTTACAGCCACAGCATATCTGTCTGGTTGGGGTCTTCCTCTCCTTCCCTGACACTCTACCTTTCTAAATCTGATGTCCTTTTCCAAGGACTGGCCCCTTCTGACAACATGCCCCCAGTACATGAACCCAAGTTTCACCATCTTTCCCTCTAAGGAGCATCCTGATTGCACTTCCTCCAAGAAAGACTTGCTTGTTCTTTTGGCAGTCCATGGGCTGGCTATTCGGTACTCTTCTCTAACACCACAAATCAAAAGTATCAATTTTTATTCTGTCATTCTTATTCACTGTCCAAATTTTATATGCACAGGAAGTTACTGAATGGCTTGGGTCAGGCAGACCTTAGCCTTTAAACTGATAATCTTGCTCTGTATTTTGTTTTTATTAAGGGAAGCTCAGAACAACTGCCTGCTTACACCACTAGCTTATCTTTTTGTGAGTAAACTATTTATAACACAAGGAAGAAACAAAGAAAAAGAAATCTGTCATCTTGCATGTTGGGAAAGCTCTAAACTTTTGAAACTTTCCGGAAAAACTTTCATGAGGTAAACAATCAAGGAGGTAAATAAACTAGTTGTTATGTGCCATCAGTCACTGCTGTACATAGTGACCCTATGTACAACAGCCCTAAACCCTGCTCTATCTCTTACCAATCTTATTGTCTCTGACACACCTTTCCCCATTGCCCCAGTTGAAAGACCAAAATTTCGGACTTTCCTCGAGCAACTCACACCAGAAACACTTGCTGCAAACACACGAGGCTTTTATTGGCGGAGCTCCGGGTCGACCTGTATCTCATGCCGAAGACAGGGGAGTCAACCCCGAGCCAAGAAAGCAAGGGGTTTTTATAGAGGGTCTAGGGGCTCTTTGGCATGAAGATTGCTCATTGGCTCTTCGGAAAAGCAGAAGTTCAGTCCCAGGTCAGCCACCTGCTGTTGATACTAGTTGAGATACAGGGTTTTTCCAGTAAGTGTTTGTTCACTTTGTGGTTAGCTAGTTCCTGGAACATAAACGATTACACAAGATCAAAAGTACAGGTTCTTACGACACTGGGTGTGGGGACATTGTTCACAACACTGGGTGTGGGGACATTGTTCGAAAATTTTCCTTTCATTCCCCACTTCTTTTTGTGCAAGGTTCTAATCTTAGAACCAAGAATTCCTGGTGGCAGTGTCATCGTACTCAGACTCTCTCACGTTTTTTAGTGATTGATATTGTTGTCTTAGAAACATTAACTGAACTGTGCTGATGCGATCTTTGACAAAGGTAACAAGTTTATTTATAATACAAGGTCCAACTAGCAACAATATAAACAGGAGTATCAAGGGACCCATGAGGGTAGACACAAGAGTAGTTAACCATGGGGATTTGTGAAATAAGCTCTCGAACCATGTTTGCTGAGATTCTCGATCTCGTTTTCTTTTGTCCAACCTTTCTCTTAGCTTTTGCATGGAATCCTCTATTACTCCTGAATGATCAATATAAAAGCAACATTCTTCTTTTAGCACGGCACAGAGACCCCCATCTTTGAGGAATAATAAATCTAACCCTCTTCTATTCTGTAACACTACTTCAGATAAGGAGGTTAGAGATTCTTTCAGCCGAGTAATTAATGACTCTAAAGCCCGAAGATCCTCTTCTATGGCTGCCTTTAATTCATAGTATTGGTGTCACCCATAGACGAGTGTTGAAGTCCCTGTACCTATTCCTGCGGCTATTCCTCCCCCACCCCCACTCCTAATAAGACTGCTAGGGTCATAGTAGTAACAGGTTCTCTGCGAAAGCGGTGCTCAGGTGCATGATCAAATTCATTAACAAATTCATTACCAGGGTGATAATATAATCGGGGTATCAGATGAACTAATATACAGTAATCAGAGCTAGAGTTAAAAACAGCTAAAGAGACACACGGGGTTAATCCAGTATTGCATGCCCACCAATATCTGGCATTTGGGACTAAGTATCCCTTGGAGGGGGGCACTTGGATAGTGGTATTACATAATGCGCGAAGATTGCCAAGAGGGTTTCCAATACAGGATCCAGTTCCTGAAACTTCAGTCAAAGTTAACTTTGACTTATTATCCCAAGTGCAGCTATCATGTCCGGTGGTGTCATTATATGTTCCTGTTACAGCGATGCCTTCATAGTAAGGTGGGTTGGCGGCTAAACACAACCAACAAGATTCAGTAGCTTGGAGGTTGTTGTTATTCAGGGCACTAAAGGCTCCTTTAATTAGGTTTAGGAGATGCTCTCTTGCACCTACAACAATGGAGGCTCTTATAGCCAATTCTGAGAGCTGATTGGGACGAGAAGTGGACGGGCCTTGGGTGTGAGGGGGTTTAAGGATCGGCAGGATAGGCTTTGACAGAGCTTGGTTAGGGCCAACAGGTCGTCCGGTTGGAAGAGTCTCTATTTTGAGTCTGACTATAAGATTAGATCCTACACCTCCCCCATACTTGTAATACACTAGGCCCCAGGTCATACCATGACTCCATTGCATGGGATCTGTTTTTTTTTCCTTTTTCAGTGAACTGTATTTTTATGCAATCTAAATCAGTTGAGGAACAGTGTTTATCTTTATATAAATCCATAACTACATGTTTTCCTGGCCCTGTGTTAGCGAAGGAGAAGGTAAGGTGATCTGTAGTTGAAAGAGTAGACCGCTTCCAATCTCCATCATTTGAGGTGACACAACTCCACTGCTTGCAAAAGAAATCTTGCCCGCCCCCACAGCATTGGGTTTTCTTTCCTCCTGGACAACAGTAAAACCCGTAACTGCGAACTAGTTTGGGAGGGTTGGATCTGGCTCCATAATTAATCTGTCTGAAACAAAAATATAAGTCGGGCCACCATGTTTTGAGAGGGGCAATATGCTGGGTGCTATTTATAACAAGGCCTGTATCAGGGTCAATGAGCTGCCAGGTTAGTACATACGGGAGGTGAGGGTTGGTAGGGTTACTTGCGCTTTTCACAATGGAGACATAGCCGAAGAGGATTGTCAGTCCTTTCCAGAGTCCACTGGTCATCTTCGCTGGTTGGAGCTGGCTTGACATGAGAAGCATGGACCCAAGCTGCTATTCCATCTACCTTGACGGCTGTGGGGGTAGTCAGCAGCACCTGATATGGTCCTTTCCAGTGAGGTTCGAGGCTGCTAACCCGATGCCTGCGGACTAAAACTTCATCCCTAACCTGAAAATTATGAGGGAGGGGAGGCAACTTATCAGTATAAGCCTTTCAGAGCATTGGCCAGGTCTCTTTTTTTAACCAGTTCTAAAGCTTTTAAGTGGGTTAGCAATGAAGTGGAAGCTATAGCATCAACACTATGACATTTTACATCAGTAAGAGGGGGTGGCCCCTGTACATAATTTCAAAAGGGGTGAGAGCAAATTTCCCTGGGGTGTTCTGCACACAGAACAGTGCAAAGGGAAGGAGAGCAATCCAATCTTTTACGCCGGTCTCAATAGCTATTTTAGTTAAGGTCTCTTTTAGAGTTCTATTCATCCTTTCTATCTGACCTGAGCTCTGGGGTCTATAAGCACAATGCAATTTCCAATTTACCCCCAGTTGTTTGGCCAGTCCCTGACTCACCTGGGCAACAAAGGCTGGGCCATTGCCTGACCCAATTACCTTAGGGATCCCGAATCGCGGAAAAATTTCTTCCAAGATTTTCTTAGCTACCACATTTGCAGTTTCTTGCTTGGTGGGGAATGCTTCAACCCATCCTGAGAAGGTGTCTACAAATACTAGCAGATACTTATAGTTATAAATGGTTACTTTTACTTCAGCAAAATCTACTTCCCAGTATGCTCCAGGTCGGCCTCCTCTCAGTCTCTTACCGGCTGACTCGGCAGCGGTCTTTGCATTTGTCAAGGCACAGGTTTTACAGTTTTCTACAATTTCTTGAACGATTCTACTTCATTTCAATATTCGGAACTCAGAGGTTTTGATGAGGGCTTTTAATTTCTTTGCTCCCAAGTGGGTCAGATAGTGTATTTGTTTTACATACTCTTTACCTTCCTTCTGAGGAAGAACTTTTTTGTTCTCTTAGTCTATTATAGCTCCTTCCGAGTTCTTATTAGTCAATCCTAAGCGAGACAGTTCCTGTTCATCTTCTTTAGAATACAGAAAACTAGTATTGGACATTGGGGGCCACCAGAGTTCACAGATGTTAGTAGCTAATGTCGGGATTTTCTCTGCTGCTAACTTGGCGGCTTCATCCGCCATCTGGTTCCCTTTAGCCACGATATCCTGGCTTCACTGGTGCCCTGGACAGTGCATGATGGCTACTTTCTTTGGCAGGTGTACAGCATCTAACAATTCTAGGATTTCTTCCTTGTTCTTGATTTCTTTTCCTGCTGAAGTAAGAAGACCTCACTGTCTGTAAATGGCCCCATGAATATGGGCTGTGGCAAAGGCATACCGGCTATCTGTGTAGATGTTTATAGTCTTTCCTGCTGCCAGTTTTAATGCCTGAGTAAGGGCCACTAGCTCGGCTTTCTGTGCGGAGCTCCCTTCAGGTAGACTGTTGGCCCAAATGACTTTCTTCCTGTCCACCACTGCCGCCCTGGCGACCTGCTTACTGTTCTTGACGAAGCTGCTGCTGTCAGTGAACCAGGTTGGACACCCGGGCCAAGGCTGGTCTCTTAGGTCTCTCCGGGTGCTGGTTTCTTCTGCCAGAATTTCATCGCAACGATGGCAGGGTTCTGGGTCCCCTTCCGCAGGCAGCAGGGTCGCTGGGTTTAGGATGACTGGGGCTCCAAAGGCCACCCTGTCTGTGAGGAGTAGGCTCTGATAGTGAGTCTGGCGGGCATTAGTCATCCATCGGTCAGGTGGTTGTCGAATGCTGCTCTCTAATCCATGAGGGGCTATGATAGTGATCTGCTGCCCCATGGTCAATTTGTCTGCATCTTTTACTAGGACTGCGGCAGCTGCAATGGCCTTCAGGCAGACTGGCCAACCACTGGCCACTGGATCCAGTTTCTTGGACAAATAAGCCATTGGCCGTTTCCAAGGTCCCAGAACTTGCGACAACACACCTTTAGCCACCCTGCCTCTTTCATCTATGTATAAGGTAAATGGCTTGGTCAGGTCTGGCAAGGCGAGGGCGGGAGCTGAAAGCAAGGCCTTCTTAATGTCCTCAAAGGCCGTCTGATGTTCAGGATTCCAGGTGAATCGTTCCTGGTTCCTGGTTAGAGGATACAGGGGGGGCTGCCAAGGAGGCGAACCACAGGCAGCAAAACCTGGCTGTCCCTAGGAATTCCCTTACCTGCTGCGGTGAGGTGGGAGTCGGGATGTGTATCACAGTCTTTTTCTGGGCCTCTGTTAGCCACCTTTGGCCATTTCTCAGTACATACCCCAAGTAAGTTACTTCAGTTTTGCACAGCTGGGCCTGTTTGGCTGAGGCACGATAGCCTAAAGTTCCCAGCTCTGTTAAAAGCTTCTTTGTACATTCAATGCATTCTTCTTTGGTTAGGGCGGCTAGGAGCAGGTCATCTACATACTGTAACAATGTCACCTGAGGGTTGCTGGTCCAGAACTCACTGAGGTCTCGGCGCAGGGCCTCATCAAAGAGGGTTGGTGAGTTCTTAAATCCATGCGCTAATCGGCTCCACGTTAATTGTCCAGTTATTCCGGCCTCAGGGTCTCTCCATTCAAAGGCAAAGATAGCTTGGCTAGCAGGATGCAACCTAAGGCAGAAAAAAGCATCTTTCAAGTCTAAGACAGAATACCACTTTCTTTCAGGTGGCAGCATGCTGAGGAGGGTGTAAGGGTTAGGAACTGTGGGGTGTATGTCCTGTACTCTCTGATTTACTTCCCTCAGATCCTGCACTGGCCAGTAGTCATTTGTCCCTGGCTTTTTCACAGGGAGAAGAGGAGTATTCCAGGGGGATTGGCACGGTACTAGGACCCCTTGTTTTATCAGCCTGAGGATGTGTGGTCGGATCCCCTCCCTGGCTTCTTTACTCATAGGGTATTGTCGAACCCTAATGGGGGAGGCATCCGCTTTTAATTTTACTACTATTGGGGGAGCATTTTTAGCCATTCCTAACCCCCCTGTTTCTGCCCAGGCTTCTGGGAATTCTTTTAACCAATCCATGAGGTCCAAATCCTTGGCTTCTGCCTCCGGTTCATGGAGCCTATATTCTTCCAGTTGAACTACTAGGGCTAGGGTGTTGGGCTTGTTGTTTCCCCAGGTAACTTCAGGCCCCCTTGGAGTGAACTGAATCTGGGCTTTAAGTTTAGTTAGGAGATCTCTTCCAAAGAGTGGGGCTGGGCACTCTGGTATAATAAGAAAAGAGTGGGTCCCTTGATTTTTTCCTAGATCTATAGTTCGTTCCATGGTCCATGGGCAGAATTTCTGTCCAGTGGCCCCTAGCACCACTGACTTCTTTGTACTAATCCTTCCTAGGGGCTGCTTCAGAACTGAATGTTGTGCCCCTGTGTCTACTAGGAAGTCAACGGGGGTCCCCTCCACAGATATAGTTACCCTAGGCTCGGGGAGGGGATCCGAGCCCTGTCTCCCCTAGTCTTCATCTAGGGTGAGAATTTTTGACTGTTTATTCTTTTTCTTGGGGCACTCTCTAGCCCAGTGTCCTTTGTCCTTGCAATATGCACACTGGTCTTTGTCCCACTGCAGTTTCTTTTCATATCGTTTTGATCCCTTAGTGCCCAGGTGCCCTGCCTGTCTAGGCCCTGTTCTACCTCCCTCTTTTTCACTTACTACTGCGGCTAAGATTTTTGTCAAATTCCTCTCTTGACGGCGGTCCCGCCTGTCCTCTCGTTCCTCTCTTTCTTTCTTTTCGCTCTCTGCCTTCTCTTCCTTCATCTTTCTCTTATGGTACACTTTCTCAGCTTCCTTTACCACATCTCTTAATGTAAAATCCTGCAACCCCTCTATGCGCTGTAGTTTTTCTAATGTCTGGAGTGGACTGCCCAATGAAAGCCATAACTACTGCTGCTTTTTGTCCTTCTGACGCTGGGTCAAAGGGAGTGTATCTCCTATAGGCATCCATTAGTCTTTCTAGGAACACAGAGGGGGGTTCAGTAGGTCCTTGAAGGACTTCTCTTACCTTGACCAAATTAGTGGGGTGTCGTGCAGCCCCTCTGAGACCCGCTACAAGAGCCCGGCGATAGGCGGATAGCTGCTTTCTACCTTCAGCAGTTTTATAATCCCAATTGGGGTGAATGAGAGAAATCCCGAGTCCATGGCCGCAGGAGTCTGAACTGGTTGTCCTGCGGTGTCTCGAACGTTTTCCCTGGCTTCTGTCTGAATTCTCTCTCACTCCTCAGTAGTGAGGAGGACCTGGAGAAGTTGCTTGTAATCGTCCCAGGTAGGTTGGTGAGAGAACATGAGGGACTCAATTAATCCAATAAGCTCTGTGGGGTTATCTGAAAAGGAAGGATGGTTAGTCTTCCAATTATAGAGGTCAGCAGAGAAAAAAGGCCAGTACTGGAGGGGTTGGAGTTGTCCTGGCTCTGGGGGCCCCCTGTATGCTCGTAAGGGGAGAGCCACAGTGGAGTGTGGGCTCTCCAGACCCCTCTGACTGCGGTTCCCTTGTGCTGGTCCCTGGGGGGCACTTGCAGGCACGGGGGGACCCGGGTCGGCCTGGCCCTGATATGGGGGGGGAGATTGTGGCGCATCTCAGGCCACTTAGGTGGGTTGTCAATCTCAGGATAAATTTTGGGTGGTGCCAAGGGCGTAGCTCCTGAGGCTAGGGGAACTCTAGACTCAGGAGTTCGGGATTTTAGGGCCATTGCATGAGGAGGGATGGTGTTTTTCTTCAATACCCAGGGTTTTACCCACGATGGTGGATTCTGCACTAAGTCTAGCCACACAATGATGTATGGCTGTTGGTCAGGATGCGTGCTTGGTCCTTCCAGGAAAACAAGATCCTTAACTGCCAAAATGATGGTTAGGTCAAATGTTCCCTCTGGTGGCCAACCGATTCCCAAAGTGGGCCACTCAGAGTAACAGAAGGGTTGCCAAGGTCCTTTTCTAACATTGACAGAGAGATTATTAGCCCTGGTTCTTACTTCAGAAAAATGTTGTAAAGTCAAAGATAGAGGAGTCGTCACTGTCTGTCCCATAGTAGTCGCCCACAGAACACAGCAGAGACAAGAAATACAAGACACACAAGAAGCTCTCTTTGTGCAACCACTTGAAAGCTGCTTCAGACAGGGGGGCCCTCTGGGCCCCTTCTCTCAGGTGGGACACTCTAAGCCCCTTAGACTAATCAGAGACCGTTAAAGTCTCTGGATCCGTATTCCACCCAAAGGGACATCTCCCCAGGGCTACGGCTTGTGGTCCTCGGGCATGTCTGCCTACCACAGTCGTCCGGCCCTGACGGGCACACGACAGCCACAAACTGAAAGTAAAATAGACTTATGGACACACAGGTTTGGCAGCGCCACACAGACAGAGAAAAATTGAGGATCCTCTTACCTCCAAGTGGTTGGCGGGGTTGCGGGTGGTCGCGCTGATCCCAAATGAGCCCCCAAATGAAAGACCCAAATTTCGGACTTTCCTCGATCCTGCTGTCTAGCGTGGCCCCGAGCAACTCACACAAGGAACACTAGCTGCAAACACACGAGGCTTTTATTGGTGGAGCTCCAGGTCGACCCGTATCTCACGGCGGAGACAGGGGAGTTGACCCCGAGCCAAGAAAGCAAGGGGTTTTTATAGAGGGTCTAGGGGCTCTTTGGCATGAAGATTGCTCATTGGCTCTTCGGAAAAGCAGTAGTTCAGTCCCAGGTCAGCCACCTGCTGTTGATGCTAGTTGAGATACAGGGTTTTTCCAGTAAGTGTTTGTTCACTTTGTGGTTAGCTAGTTCCTGGAACATAAACGATTACACAAGATCAAAAGTACAGGTTCTTACGACACTGGGTGTGGGGACATTGTTCACAACACTGGGTGTGGGGACATTGTTCGAAAATGTTCCTTTCACAGTAACGGAATCAATCCATTTCATTGAGGATCTTCCTCTCCTGTGCTGTCCCTCCACCCTCCCAAGCATGATGTCCCTCTCCAAGGACTGACCCCGCCTTGTAACATGTCCAAAGTATGTCCAATGAACCCTCAGAATCTTGCCTCCAAGGAGCAGCCTGGCTTCACCCTCTCCAGGACGAACTTGTTTGTTCTCCTAGCAGTCCATGGTATATTCAATACTCGTCACCAGCACCAAAGCTCAATGGCATTAACTCTCCTTCTATCATCCCTAGTCATTCATTGTCAAGCTCTCTGAAGCATAGCAAGTAATGGCAAAGACCATGGCCTGTATCAGGCACACCTTAGTCTCCAGAATGACATTGTTGTTCCTTAGTACCTTAGAGAGGTCTCTGACAGCAGACGTTCCCAATGCAATTCGTCTTTTGATTTCCTGGCTGCTAGTACCAAGAGTGTTGATTGTAGACCCAAGCAAACTGAAGCTGTCAACAATCTCAGTCTCTTCACCATCCATCATGATGCTGTCAATTGGCCCAGTGGTGATAATCTTTGTTTTCTTGGCATTGAGCTTCAATCTATATTGAAGGCTGCAGTCCTTGACCCACTGCAACAAGCACTTCAGGTCCTCCTCAGTTTCAGCAAGCAGGGTTGTGTCATCTGCATAATGCAGATTGTTGACGAGTCTTCCTCCAATCCTGATGCCACACTTCTCCTCAGAGAGCCCAGCCTCCTGAATAATCTGTTCTGCCTATAAACTAGTATTGTTGCTGTTGTTAAGTGCTGTCTGAGTCACAGGCGTAACCCCAAGTTACCACTGTATGGCAAGTGGACACAAAAGGGCTATACGACCTAGAGGAACGTTTGAACAAAAACAATGGAAGACAGGCTCGAGGTCTGCAGATTAAAAGTCACCCACCTTTGACTTGGTAGCATTGCTTTCTGTCCACTGGGCCAACTGATCACTCTCTATGTTGTTATTGTTGTTAAGTGCTATTGAGTTGCAGGACTCATAGCGACCCTATGAAGGAGAGTCCTCAACGTTTGTATGACTTTCATCCTCTCTCCAGGTTCATAAGGTTTCTGGAAGTAAGCTATTATGAAGTGGATGCCACTCCTGCTTCCAAGCTATAAAAGTAGAAAATGGAAAAAAAAAATCAAGGAGGTGCCACAATATTAGTACTCACTGAATACAATGATACATGTTATAGAAACAGATGAACAATGTCATGATGTTGTGGTTGTTATGTGCCATTAAATCAACTAAGACTCATAGAAACTCTATAAACAGATGAGAACTCTCATCATCCTCAAGTTCTCCATCATGCTGCAGCCCACTACAGTCACAGTGTCAAATCCATTTTGTTGAGACTTTTTTTCCCTTCTTATGACCTTTTTTCTCTTTCTCTGAACTTTCACAGCATGATGGGTCCTTTGGATAACATGCCGAAAGTATGTGAGACAAATTTTTACAATTTTTATCTCTAAAGAGTTCTCTGGCTACACCGCCTTCAAGACAGAAAAGGGAGTCATATATACAATGTAGGGTGAGCAAGAGACAAGTTGAAAACCAGGGCTTTTAAAACTTTATTTCAGCCCAGTAATTTAGAACAAGGTGAACAGCTTTCAGACAGAAGGTTAGCTAAATAAAATTATATGTAATTGTTGTTGTGTACCGTCGAGTCAGAACCATCCCACAACTGAACCTCTGGCAGATTTTCAGAGGCAGTTAATCGCACAGGAGATTGCCCATCCTTCTCCCGTTAAGCAGCTGGTGAATTTGAACTGCATGCTTTTGGGATTGCAGCACAGCTTTTTGCCACTAGGCCACCAGAGCTCCCAATATATGTGTATATATAATAAAAACCTATAAAAAGAAATTATATCGATAGGTATGATTTAAAATGTAGTATTAGCTTATTCAGCTATTAAGGGTAAATTGTTGTTAAGTGCTGTCAAGTTGCTTGAGTCTTGTAGTGACCCCTCTATATCCTGCTGTATCCTAAGCCAACCTCATTGTCTCTGACACACCCACCCACCCCATTATCCCAGTGAGTCCATCCATCTCATCAAGGATCTTCCTCTCTTGCACTGTCCTTTCAACCTTTCTAACATGATGTCCTTCTCCAAGATCCTCCTCCTAGCAACATGCCCAAAGTATGTGAGATGGAACTTAAAAATAATTGCCTCAAGGAGCAGACTGGTTTCTCTCTCTCCAGGACAAAACTGTTCTCCTAGCAGTCCATGGTATAGTCAGTACTCTTCTCCAGCACCACAGCTCAAAGGCATCAATTCTTCTATCATCCCTAGTCATTGCCCAGCTTTCTGACAGATATCAACTAATTGTGAAGACCATGGTCTGGATCAGGTGCACTTAAGTCTCTAGACTGAGATTATTTGTCAGTACTCTGGCGAGGTCCCTGACAGCAGATTTTCCCATTGCAATTCATCTTTTCATTTGTTGACTGCTGGTGCCAAGAGTGTTGATTGATCTCTTCTCCATCTATCATGGTGCTGCCAGTTGGCCCAGCAGTGAGAATCTTTGTCTTTTTGATGTTGAGCTTCAATGCATATTGAAGACTAGTCTTCTGCAGCAAGTGCTTCAGGCCTCCTCAGTTTCAGCAAGCAGGGCTGTGTTATCTGCATAACGTAGGTTGCTGTCTTCCTCCAATCCTGATGGCACATTCTTCCTCATTGAGCCAGCCTCCTGGATAGTATGTTCTGTATATAGATTGAAAAGGTATGAAGGATGCATTGATGCATACTTTCCTGATTTTGAACCATACATTGCTTTCTTGCTCTGTTCTGATGATTGCCTCCTGGTCCAAGTATAGGTTTAACATAAGCACAATCAAGTGTTCTGAGATTCTCATTTTTCTCAGTTAGCCACAGTAGAGAGGTCAAATTTACAGTCAGGAAAAAGCAAGTTTTTTGAGAACTGCACAAATGCTTTAATTTCTGGAGTATGAAGGAAGCACTTTAGAACTTCAAAAGCATAAACTCATTGCTAGGTGAGAACAGTATAAATGGCTTTGAAGGATTAAAATTTATTTTATTTAGAAAAATGTTTCTAGTTAGGTTTGCTTTCAGGTAGGGTTGCTAAGCTAAAAATGCCAAAGAGCTTCCTCAGTAATATATGGCTAATTATAAGCTTATTTTGAAAACGAATCAAAGAAAACACCCCCTTGTATTGAGCAAACGGTCGATGAGTGAAATGTGAGCTCAATCTGTCGATTCAAAGAAAATGTAAAAATTATCTAGTTCTAAAAGCTGTACTTTTTTTGGTCTCTTAAATTGCACTAATCTTTGATTTGATCGTCAACACCTGCTCAAATGTCAATGTAAACTAGATAATTTAAAAATGACCAAGGGTTGTTTAGATTAGTTTTCTAAAAATCAAATTGCCTGAGCTGGAAAAAACACCAAGAAACTAGGTGAATGGTTAAGTGAAGTGGTCATGTAGAACATGTAATGTAGCGTCATGGAAAAACCACCAGGCTGTGAGCCAAGTAACCTTAGTTCCACTCCTGTCTACTCTAACTCATTAGGTGCCCTTGGGCTAACAAGTTTCCCTTTCTACAAGAAAGATTCAAAATGAGAGGTTTGGGCCAGATACATTTTAAGGTTCTCTTCTAAGTTGAGACACATTTACCACACATTTGTACCACACAGCACTACATACAATGGTATGATCTGAATGGGAGATTTTAGGACCACCAGTTTAAAAATTCAGTTGCCATTGAGTAGCATCATTCCAAATTATGATAACCTCACATGCACCAGAGTACAGCTGCATTCCACAGTTTGGGTGTTATGGGTTTTTGCCCCCTTAATAACTTTATTCTATTTATATATAATGTCACAATAGTCGGTTTAAGGAGGCAAAACATTTACCCAGCCATAGACTTGACATCATCCCAACACAATGACACTTTTATTTATGATTCAGATAGATGCAAGGAAGCTATGAATGATGGGAGAAGAGTTTAAATGGTGTTTGTAAACTGTTTTAACTATCAATTATAGCTTAATGCTAAATGAATCTAAGTCATGAGAACCAACTTTCCATTTTCTTTCACTAGTCCATCTGCAAAGCTGCAATACTTTTGCAACCTTCGGGAACCCTCACAAAGCTTGAAGTCCCTCTCGTTCTGAGCACACTTGGAAAATCATTTCATGTCATGGTGACAAACCACAGGGCTTTTAAAGCCGCTTTTTTGGGAGTAAATCCTATGCCTTTTGTCCAAGTCACCACCTGATGAACGTAAAGTTCGAACTTTTCCGTTAGTAGCAGAGTTTTATTAATGAGAGAGTAACTGCAGTAACACACAAGGGCCTTTGGTGGTGTGGTTCCCAAGGAGTCGTGCTAATGCAAAGGCAGCGCTGCTCAGGCAGCTTGAATCCACCTCCTCGAGACAAAGATGGGCAATCGCCTTTCATGCGCTTGACAGCTTCTAAAAGCCCACCAGAAGGTCAGCTAGGAGTTGGTTCAAAGTCAATGGCAGTACATTTTCCAGGAACACAGATAAGCATATATGACAAAATAACTCATAGATATAAAAAGGATGAGTTTTGAGAACTGTTGCCACCATTCTAAAATTAGACAACTTTCATGATTCTTTGTTGTTCAAGATGTTACCAAATTTATAGTTACTGATAACAAAAAAGAATAATAATAATATAAATTAAGAAAAAGAAGTATTTTATTTACACTGGAATCAAATTATGATAGAGTTTTCAGAATGCAACTCTGTCATAAATCAAGGACTCTGTGTTCAAGTTCCATTCTTGGAAAACTTTCATGATTTTTGAAGTGAATAACTTTGCTCATACAACTGGTCTTTTCAACTATTAATATAACTGGACAATACTATTGTTAGCCAACAATGGTTTTTTTCTTGCTGTGAACCGTTGTGTTGAATACGACTGGCACAGGAGGAGACTGCCCCTCCTTCTCCAGTAGAGAATCTGGTGGATTTGAACCTTGAGCCTTTGGGATTAGCACAGCTTCTTGCCACTAGGCCACCACAGTTCCCTAGCAATGTTTGTTAAATTTAAGGCCAATGATATACTGACATTGTTTTAGAAGTGAAACCAATTTATTATTATCAAAAGCAATTGATAACATTATTTAAAAAACAAAAAAGCCATTTATACATTATTATACTACCAATATGCTATTTCTAAGATCTTTTTAACTGGTTATTAATACTACAGGAAGTTTTCTGTCAGTAGATTATGTGATCTGACATCAGTTATTTGAACCTTACTTTACAGTCATTTAACACTGAAACTGAAATATTACAGGTTATTAATGAATGAATTATGAGATGGCTATTATTTTTTTACTGCTTGATCCCTTAACCGTTCCCTCACTCACCATGATCATTTGAACTCAACACAAAGGTCAGTGCTACAGAAAAAAAGTGAGAATAAAACCCCTAAAACCAGAACACAAAAAAATGGAATCTTTTCCCCTACAATAATATTGACTTCCTATAGTGATTAAAATAATCAGAGATTCCAGGGGAGCTCTGGTGGCCTAGTGGTAAGGAGCTGCAACTACAATCCCAGAGTTGCACGGTTCGAATCCACCAGATGATCTGCCGGGGAAGAAGGGACAATCTCCTCCTGTACCAGTCAGATCTGATTTGACGGTACACTCACACAAAAAAATAATAAAAAAAAATGGTACTGGTACAATGACAGACACATAGATCAATGGAATCGAATTGAGAATCCCGAGATCAACCCATCTATCTATGGTCAACTGATTTTTTTTTTTTTAATGAAAACGTGAGCTTTAATTCATTGGAAAAACTAATTTTACCTTAGAAAGACTTCAAAACCCAGTTGTATATGTGGCCGGCCTCGGGACCGAACGTGCGGCGGGTGTTTGGGTCCGATAGCTGCTGTGGGTCCGGGTCAGGCAGGGAATGTGCCTGGTGGTTCCCTGTTAGTTGTGGACATGTAGGTTCCCTGTTCCGTGTCTTCTCCACTAGATGGCGACCTCGGGGTGTTCTCCCAGGTTCCTGGACTCAGCCTTTGCCATGAGGAGCAGTCGCCTCTTTTCTGGTGACCCCTCGGAAACATCCCCCTCAATAGGGGTCGCTTCCCGCTTTGTGCCACTTGCAGTGAACGAGCTCATTTCATGATAAGTTGGGGTACAGGCTGTCAGGGAACTCCAGTCCCTGAGGTCTTTTGCTGTACCGGATGTGTGTCAGGTCCATTCCTGAAATAAGTCCGTGTGCAACACCGGATGTGTGTTAGGGTCCATTTCTGAAATACGCCCATGTGCTACACCGGATGTGTGTCAGGGTTCATTCCTGAAATACGTCCGTGTGCAATACCGGATGTGTGTCTGGGTCCGTCCCCAAAGTGTGTTCGTGTGCAACGCCAAATGTGTTTCTAGGTCCGTGTGAGGCACCTGATTGGTGTCTGGGTCCGTTCATGAAATATGTCCGTCTGTAGCACCGGATGTGTGTCTGGGTACATCCCTGAAGTATGTCTGTGTGCAGCACTGGGTGTGTGTCTGCGTCCGATAAGGGAAGTGTGCCTGGTTCTTCTCCCGCCCCCATGTGGGTTTAGTTGCGGACGTGTCCTTTTATGACTTAGTCCGAGGACTTGGGTTAGGGTTCGTGGACACACAGGGGACATC
>NW_006399780.1:22825682-22826223 GCF_000299155.1 Elephantulus edwardii | reverse complement strand
CGATTGGCACAGGACAGAGCGGAGTTTAGGGCTGTTGTACATAGGGTCGCTATGAGTCGCAGGCGACTCGATGGCACATAACAACAACAACAATACCAATTTCCATATTTTCTATTTTTTTCATGAATAAGCAAAATAAAAATTCTCATGTATCAATAAGATGTATTGACACAGTGACTTAACAATGGCTCAAGTATAGCAGAGATGATGAAGATTGCACAGGATAAGGCAAGATTCAGACTCATTGTTCATATGGTCACTGTAAGTTGTAGTCAACTCTACAGCACCTAACAATAACCACAACAACAATGATATTTAACAAATAAATATATTCTATCACAACTGTCAGTGTTAACTCTATCTTTTTTCTTTTACTCTTCAACCAGTGACAAATTTTTCTTTTATCTTTCTTTTTTTATTTTTACATAAGTTTGGGTTTACATAAGTATGGACTGAGGCTCAATGTCAGGAAGACAAAGATTCTCACCACTGAACCAATCGGTAGCATCAGGATGGATGGCGAAGAGATTGAGATTGTTCA
>NW_006399780.1:22810162-22825202 GCF_000299155.1 Elephantulus edwardii | reverse complement strand
CAGGAGGGGAAGACCCTCTATGAGGTGGATTGATTCAGTGACTGGGGAAATCGGAATGGGTGTGTCAGAGGCAATGCGATTGGCACAGGATAGAGCAAGGTTTAGGGCTGTGGTACATAGGGTTGCTATGAGTCGCAAATGACTCGACGGTACATAACAACAAGAAGAAGAAGTTTGAGTTTGCATTGTCAGAAATGTTAACTGATTATTGCATAGTAAATATTTATGTATATGATTAAGTATAAAGAAGGCTAGAATTTGGCACAGATTCTAGACCATCTTCATGGTATTGAGTATCTAGAAAAGAGTTGCTGTTGTTAGGTGCCACTTGAGTTGAGTACAACACATAGCGACCCTATGAACAACAGATCTGAACCCTGTCCTATCCTCACACTTCTGGACACACTAAAGCCCATTGAGGCAGTCACTGTGTCAGTCCACCTGGTTGAGGGTCTTCCTCTCCTTCAGTGACCCTCTCCCTTTCTGAACATCACGCCTGTCTCGAAGGAATAGCCCCTCCTAGCAACATGCCCGAAATATGTGAGGTGAAGCCTCACCATCTTTGCCTCCAAAGAGCACTTGGATGCACCCTCTCCAAAATATATTTTGTTTGACAGTTGTTGAGCTTGAAATGTTCAGTGCTCTTCTCTAAGTGCTCCTGTCTAACACCACAGCCTCAAAGGCTTCAATTATTTTTCTGTCATCATCAACTCAACATTTTATTCAAACATAAAACAAGAAAAATTCAATTCTGTATGAATTACCTCAATTAAATAAAAAGATGGAAACTGTAAATCCACTGATTCAACGAATCAGTTTATATCCATAATCAACAACACTATTGGTCCTACCAATTGGGAGATCAGAAGACATTTTGCACTGGAAAAATCTGTAGTCAAGGACTTCTCCAAATTATTGAGGCACAATGATGTCAGTTTGAGGACTAAGATGCCCCTGATTCAGATCATGGTCTTTTGGTGACTTGCTTTGAGTCTGAGAACTGTACAATGAATAAGGATGCCAGAATAAGAATTATACTTTTGAGACATGATATTGAATAAGAGTAGTGAATATTTCATGGATTGTCAAGTGAACAAACTGATATGACTTAGAGAAGGTGCAGCCAGAATGCTCTTTGGGGGAAAAGATGATGAAGTTTCATTTTATATACTTTGGGCATTTTTCTTAGGAGAGGTTATTCCTTCGAGCAGGAAATCATGCTAGGAAAGGTGGAGTGTTGACAAAAGAGAGGAAGATGCTCAACCAGATGGATCGGTCCAGTAATTACAGCAATAGGCTCCAGTATGTCACAGATTGTAAGGATAGCAAATGATAGGACAAGTTTCAGATCTGTATTTCAGAGGTTCACTATGAATTGTGCTCCACTCGATGGCACCTAAAAAACAACAACATAAGGTTACAGGAGTGGTGTGTGTGAAAGAATAGATGGCAGTGGTATTTTATGAGTAGAATATGGTCAAAGAATGGTTTCTAGTATAATATAATTTATATTAAGATGCAGGACTCAGTGGGGTTTGGAAAAAAGAGAAAGAGTTCGGATCTAAACATTAACTCACTACTTACGTCATCATGTTGGAACTGAGTAATAAGTGGCCCAGCAATGGGATTTTCAGGAAACTATACATCTTATGCGAATAGTTTGTCCATTTCTTTTCTGAGAGTGGCTGGAGGATTTGAACCTCTATTGAGAAGTCACACTTAGGTTAGCAGCACAAATCCTTATGGACCAGCCACCAGAGCTTCCTAAAATTTCGACGTAGTCTAAATAAAAAGGATAAGAATCAAAACAAGTATATGATATTGGATCACGAAAGTTGTTATGAGGTGCCATAGGGTCAATGATGATTCATTACCACCCTATGAACAGATCTGAGTCTGGCCCTGTTCTGCACCATCCTAAAGATCTCTATCTAGTAAACTGGAGCCTATTGTTCCCATCACCGTGTCAATCCATCTCATTAAGGATCTATCTCTCTTTCTCTGACTTTCCACTTTTCCCAGTATGATGATTTCTTCCAAGGACTGTCCCCTCCTCAACAGAGAAGTAGAAAGCAGAATAATTTAACAAAAAATTAAAGGCAGAGCTTTTTAAAAGGGATATTATTGGATTCATATTTTGGACACATGAGTTGTCTGTGTATCCATTTAAAAATTACTTACTCATCATTGTTTTACATTTTATTTTTTATACCTCAACTTCCTATCTTATATTTGTCTCCTTTATTCATTAGCATCTCTTCCAATAAGCACTCTTAAACCTCCTAAAATACACACACACACACACACACACACACACACACACACACACTCTACACACTAATTTTGCACCAAGGACCCTTGCCAGGGAATTTTTAAATGTTTTTTTTTGTGTTTTTTTACTTGACTGATTTATTTACAAAGTTTGAATACATTGATTTTCACAAAAGATCTTTCGGATTTCCTTCATCCACCCACCCATGGAATTGTGCAACACTATGATGAACACTCTACTCCTTCATCCTTATCCCTCTATTTCCACTCTCCTTCCCCTACCTTGAATCCTCATACTCATTCAAAAATAATGGTTTTATACAGTATTTGTCCTTGTGGGACTGACTCACTCAGCATAATGCTCTCCAGTCCCTCCCAGGGTAGGTAGTAATTTACAAAATGATTGTTCCTGCGTGCTGCATAGTATTCCATTGTTGGTGGGATTGTACAATGGTACAACTACTCTGGAAGGCAGTTTGGTGCTTCCTCAAAAGCTGAACGTACTTATGCCATATGACCCAGGTATTCTACTGCTTGGGATATACCCCAAGAAAATGAGAATTGAGGCTCAAACAAATGGAAACTTGTACACCAATGTTCATAGCAGCATTATTCACCATTGCAAGAACATGGACACAGTTCAATCCCCAACCACAAATGAATGGATTGAGAAGCTGAGGTACATTAATACAGTGGAATACTATATTATTTTACTTAATTTGTTGTTACGTGCCATTGAGTAGTCTGCCACTTATAGTGATCCTATGCACAATAGCTCTGTATCAATATCAGTGTTGGTTTAAATATGTGTAATGCTTGAGAAATTTTTGGCTCTTTATCAGGTAGTAGTAGTAGAGTTCTACATTCTTTTAAAGTTAATTCAAACATTTTATTGCAAAAAATTTTATCTATTTGGACTGGACCCATTAAATAATATTTACAAATTTTGTGATTTTAAAGTTTTTGCATTAGTAATTTTTTTTAAATCCTAAACATGTTTTATAGAGGACCATGATGGCTTAGTTGTAAAAAATTTCACTGCCAACCTAAAGACATGTAGTTCAAATCCTCCAACTGCTCCCTGGTAGATAGATGGACTTTATTCTTCTCCTTTCCTTGCTGCTGAAAACCCACTGGAGAGCCAGCTATGAGTCACTTCTAACTCAACGGTTTCAACAACAACATACTTTACATGCTCACTGTCTTGTAATATAATACAGATTTACTTTCTCCTCTTACTAATGCTTGAAAAGTATTAATTACTTTAAGTTTATTTTTTCCTTTCATTAAATTAGATTTTCTTTGTAATAGTGATGCGCACAGCAATATTTTATGTAAAGATTCCAATCTTTTTAAATGGGTAAAATTGAAGGTGAGGTAATGCTTAGATTTGCTAAAACAATTATTCTCCTATTTTCTTCCTAAAGTTTACTACTATCAAAAAGTAGTATATAAGGAGAAAACAAGGAAAAACATGATAAGGTTTGTTATAGAACACAAGGCCAAATATAAATCAGAAAAAAGACAAAATAACATTGTAACTTAAGAAAATACATTTAATACCCTTGATTCCACTGTTTCCCTAATGTTTTGAGAATAGTACAATTCTTTTGATTAACTCACTAAAGGCTTCTTTGACTTGCTTGTTCCTCAGGGTATAAATAAATGGGTTTAACATTGGGGAAATGGAAGTAATTAACACTGACACCCCCTTATTAATAGCCATTTCATCTTTTGCTGAAGGTTTAATATAGACAAAAATGCAGCTGCCATAGGTGATGGAAACCACAATAATATGGGAGGAACAGGTGGAAAAGGCCTTTTTCCTTTGTTGAGCAGAGGGGAATCCTAGAATTGTTCTGACAATGTAGATGTAGGACAAAAGCACACATATAAGAGTCATGATAAAAATCAACACAGAGCAGGCTATAACCATCTGCTGTATGAACCATGTATCTGTACAGGAGATCTTCAGGAGAGGGTTGGCATCACAGACAAAATGGTCAACAATGGAATCACAAAATTCCAGCTCCAGTCCCAAACTAAGAGGTGGGAGTAGGATTAACAAAGTAGTCACCCAGCAGCCTAAGATAAATATTTTGCATGTTCTGTGATTCATGATGGTTATATAATGCAAAGGTTTACAAATGGCGACATATCGGTCATAGGACATGGCAACCAGAAGGAAAAATTCGGTGATTGCAAATAGGTATGTGAAAAACAATTGGCTCATGCAAGCATTATAGGTAATGGTCCTGTCACCTGTTGATATACTGTATAGGAATCTAGGAATACAGGCAGAGGTGAAGGAGATTTCTAAGAAGGAGAAATTTTGGAGGAAAAAGTACATGGCAGTTTTAAGGTGAGAATCCACTAGTGTGAGGCATATAATGGTCAAATTTCCAATTACACTCAACATATATGTCATAAGCAGAAATATAAAAATCAGAATCTGCAGTTGTGAGTCTTCTGTCAGTCCCAGGAGGATGAATGTGGTTACTGCTGTGTGGTTTCTCATTCCTGTTCCCTTACTTCTTCCCAATCTGCATGTTAAAATGAGAGACAAAAGATTTGAATAGGGGACAGGGGCAATTTATCTGTTATATTTTGGTTTGCAAAGTTAACCAATTTATTTTACATGTATTTAATTGAGTTGGAAATTCTTATTTTTTTTAAAAAATCCATTGCTCAACTCTCTTGGCATGTCATTCAATTTTTAAAAAAGTTTGGCTTCAAATGCTCTTAATTATAGTTTATGCTCTTGATTATAATTTATGGTCACATGAAAAACATGTAAAAATGAGCATTTCATATACTTCAATCCATGAACTACACACACATATAAAAATCTTAAATCAATGTGTCTCCCAAATTGTTAACCCTTAGAATTCCTTTTTTGATTGTTTCTATATTTACAAGTCATTATAATTTTTAATAGCTACAAATATCAGTAGATTTACTGTTAGTCTACCAATTTGTCATTATTGGGAGTTTGCATAATATATTGAATTTTCTTAGACTTTTTCAGTGATAATATACTCCAATGTATAACAGCATCTTCTTTTCCATGACATTTGTAAACTTTTACTCTACTTTTTAAATTTATATTTTGTCTTATTCTTTACTTTTTTCACAAGAAATAATGAAATAATGACTGCTAGGGTGCACTTCTGGTGGCATAGTTCAGAGAGTTGCTCTAACGCAAAGGTAGTACCTTGCTGATAAGTTCTGTTCTACCAGCTGCTCCATGAGAGAAAAAAAGCAATCTCCTCTTGTGCAGTTTATAGCCTTGGGAAACTCAGTAAGCTGGAGGGTTTCTTTTTTCTGAGGAGTCTATTTGTGCATGAGAATGATACCCTAACCTCAAATCGAAATTTTTATCCATTTCCTTTATCTTGGAGGAACTTATTTTCTTGGAATTTTGAACATACATGAATGGTGATGACTACCAAGTTGTCAATAAACCGATGCTTTAGCAATTTAAGATTCTATTCTACTTCTATGGCCAAACTTCTAATTAATATAAAAAGGATATTTATCTTACAGAAGTTATTCTTTAAATCTTTCCCATTGGCTTTTAAATGCTGATCCCCATCATGGAATTTCAACTCTTGTCATTTCTTACTTGATCACAGAGATAGCTGACTCATGGTTAATTTATAATAAGTGAGGGCATATGGGTAGCAAAATAGTTCAATTATTACTGTTTAACAATGTGTTCTTTTTTGTTTATGACTCACTTACTCACTAATTGCTACTGAATTGGAATCAACTCATAGCTGACGCTTTAAAAAATTTTTCAGATGCTGGGAGGAGTTAGCCCATTTTTATTCCTCAAAGCAGCTTGAAGATTTCAACCACCAGGGAAATGCTGTCTTGTGTGAGCTGTGAATACCCTATCAACTGGGTCACCAGAGCCAGCTCTGACTGAGATACACTAATTTCCTTTGTTTAAAGTCATTTTTGTTAGGTGTGGTCAAGTGTACCATAACTCCTGGGGACCCCAGGAACAACAGATCTGAAACTTGCCCTCTCTTGCACTCCCCACCCCAAATGATTTGTGATAGGCTCTAGCCCTTTATTTTAGTTACTATATGAATCTTTGAGGAGTTTCTTCTTTTTCTCTGACCATCGAACTTTCTCAGCATGATTTCTTTTTCCAGTCTGATATCTCCTGACCATATTCTCAAAGTACGTGATATAAAGTTTTACTATCCCTGTTTCTGAAGAACACCTCCGCTGCACTTCTGCCAAGACAGACTTGCTTGTTCTTTTGACAGTCCCCTGGAGTATTCAGTGTTCTTTTGAAACACCACAATTTAAAGTCATCAATTCTTATTCTGTGATCCTTATTCACTGTCCAACATTCAGATGCAAAAAAGTAATAGCAAAGACCATGGCTTGGAACAAGCATGCCCTAGACTTTAAACTGACATATTTCTTTTTAGCCCTTTGGAAACGCCTTTGACAATAGATGTCCTCACTGCAGAATATCTTTTAATTTCTTAACTATCTTACCTAGTGTGTTAGTTGTGGTATCAAGTGAAATGAAATTGTTGACAATTTCAGTCTTTTCTTCATTTAACATTGTTTCCTATTGGTCTAGAGGTTAGGTATTTCACTGAAGATTTCAAAGGACAGTTCCAGAAGGCAAAGCAAATTAGTATAACAAAATATCTAAAGAGCTGGCCTAGTGGTGGCAAGAAGCTTAAGGTTCACAGTTCAAATTCACTAGCTGCTCCATGGGAGGATGGGAAATCTCCTCCTGTGAGATTAACCGCCTCTGAAAACCCACTGGAGTGTCATTTATGGGTAAATTCTGACTCAACAGTACACAGCAACAGCAACAAAAAGAGTTCAAGTTAGAAAATCAAAAGGGAAGAGCATGCTAGTTATATCTCAAGCTGAAAGAACTGCAGAATAAATTCAATCCTATTATTTGTAATACTGGTGGACTTTATGGGCAAAGTATTGAATGATACAGCAATCATCAAAATAAGATGGAAGAAATATACACAGTCACTGTAAAAAAATAAATAATTGACACTATGCTGTTTCAGTAAGTAATATATGATTAGGAATAAATAGTATTGAAAAAAGAAGTTCAACCTGTACTGAAGACATTGGCACAAAATAAGGATACAAGAATGTATAAAATATTGATTTTCATGTTTTAACAAATAGATTTAGCTCTGGATATGTACACTAGTCCAAGACTAGAAATTTGGAAGGCAGCTACCTGGTCAACTGACTAGAAAAGATCTAGATTTGTTTTCAACAATAACAACAACAATAACAACAAAATAAAAAACCAACAAAACAGAATGTTGAAACTATCATTTTTATTGTCACTGCATATTTTAAATACATTTTCTAATATTAATTTTCAATTTTTTTCAATAATCTGCAATGATTTTTCGAACTCTTGACTTTCATCTTATAAAATAGGCCTTTTGCAGCATCAGGATGGATGGTGAAAGGATTGAGATTGTTCACAGCTTTAGTTTGCTGGGCTCTACAGTCAACACTCTTGTCACCAATAGCCAGGAAATTATAAGGTGTATTGCCATGGGAAGGTCTGCTGTTAGGGACCTCTCCGAAGTACTGGGGAGCAATGGTGTCTCTCTGGAGGCTGGGGTGCGTCTGATACAGGCCGTGGTCTTTGTGGTCGCTTGTTGTGCATCAGAGAGTTGGACGGTGACTAAGGGGGATAGAAGGAGGATTGATGCCTTTGGGCTGTGGTGCTGGAGAAGAGTATTGAGAGTATCATGGACTGTTGGGAAAGCAAACAGATTCATCCTGGAAAGGGTTAAACCGGGCTGCTCCTTGGAGGCAGGGATTCTGGGGCTCTATCTGGCATATTTTGGACATATTGTAAGGAGAGACCAGTCCTTGGAGAGGGACCTCATGCTTGGTGGGGTGGAGGGGCTGCGCAGGAAGGGAGGGCCCTCTATGAGGTGGATTGATTCAGTGACTGGAGTAATCGGGATGGGAGTGTGAGAGACAGTGCGATTGGCATGGGACGGAGCAGAGTTTAGGGCTGTTGTACATAGATAGGGTCACTATGGGTCGCGGGTGACTCGACGGCACATAACAACAACAACAACATTGAGAACTCAGGAGGAAGAGAAACAGTTGCAATATATCACTTGGAAAGATTTCAGTGCCTGTAACGTTGGAATTTTCATTTCTGTTCAGAGTTGATCTTATAGTATCTGAAAAGTGGAGATCATTTGTTTCCTGCTCCCTTTACTAGGGTATTTTGAGAATAATATTAGGTTCTCAGGGTCTGACTGGGCACAAATGTGTAAGGGGAACTATTTAATCTGTTGTTGTTAGGTGCCATCAAGTTAAGTCATAGCAACCCTATGAAGGAAATATCTGAACCCCTTCCTATTAAGTGCCATCCTCATCATTTTTTACATACTTGAGCCCACTGCTGCAGTCATTGTTTTGTTTACAGGGTTTTTAAAAAAATATTATTGGTTTGCACATAATCATTCAAACACATTGTGTCTTGTACGTGTACTTTGTGTTTTTATAATCATTAGTATACACTATATTTTATATAATTAATCACCATTGCTCTACGCCTATTATCATCCCATCTTTTCAAGCCCCCCATTAAACCTTTCCCATTACTTCATCTCTCTCCATTTAGTAACCTCTGTTGTCCTAGTGATTTTCCCCTGAGGGAAGCCGAATATCAAATTTAACATTAATATTAAAGCAAATGAAATGCTATATCAGGATATAAGGGAGGTTTAACACAAGCTGAAGGTCACCTTGTGGCACTAAGGCTTTCCCTAAGAGTCAACATTGTTCTAAGTTTGTATAAACTGAATCCCTCCCTCCTGAGATAAGCATAAAAAGGAACTTGGCCTTATCTGCAAAAAGACTTCACCATTATCCTTTGTTTTTGTTTTGTACTTCCTTATGATTTTACTTTGTTTACCTTCCTCATGATTATCAATAAATACACAGAGAGGCATGGCCTGAGGCCTTCAGTCAGGAGATCTGCTGGCCCCTATTTTTCATGCTGTTATATATATATATATATATATACACACCCCTTTTAAATATACCAGTCTATTAAAGCTGTTATTGGCATTTTTACTGATGATTTCACTGAATGTAAATGCAGTCACTTGGCAGGGCAATCTTACCTTCCTTACGTTCCACTTGACACTGCCAAACACTTTTCTTTCTCACTATTTTCTAGACAGATTTCATGCTAGCTATGCCTACTCCTACTTTTTTGTTTTGCATTATTGTTGTTAGGTGCCATAAAGTTTAGTCCAACTCATAGAGATCCTATGGACAAAGATCTGGACCCTGTTCTCTCCTGTGCCATCCTCACACTGCCTGACACACAAGAACCCATTGTGGCAGTCTCCCTGACAAGTCACCTGTTGAGGGTCTTCCTCTCCTTCGTTGACCCTCCATCCTTCCTTACATCACATCCTCTTTAGGAAACTTTTTCTCTAAGAAGAACTTAGAGAAAAACTTTTTGATTGCTAACAAAGAAATGGAGGTTTGAAACTATCAGTTGCTCCATATGAGAAAGCTGGGTAATCTCTTCCTATAAAGATTTAGAGTCTCGAAAGTCAACGAAAGGTTTCTATGAGCAGAAATCAACTCTATAGAAGTGAGTTTGTTTTGATTTGGCTTACTAATTTTTATAGTGTTAATTTTCCCTCAGACTTCTAGTTTCTCTCTCTTTTATTTGTATTTTATGGTCTTGTCATTAAATCCCACGACTTCCATTTAGCATTTAATAACTTAAAATTTTGACACAACATCTCATGTTAGACATCTACACCTAGAAGTTTTCCAGAGTTCTCAACTGGATATATTGTACATAAAATTTCACATCTTCTCCACTGTTCTAACACTTTTCCTTAGACCTTGTTTATAACACTAAAATAAAAAAATATCATTTATTATAATATGTTATAATATGTCTGGCTGATGTGGAGGGCTAACACTTTTGGCAGATAATTGAATAGTTAGATGTTCATATCTATGCAGAAGCACTGGAAAGAAAGACTTGAATGATCAGTGATTGAAAAATCCAATGGAATATGGTTCTTCTTTGTTAAAATTTAGGTTGCTGTGAATCAGAACAGCCTTGGCATCGATTTCTTATAAATAATAGAGTTTCTAGCTTCATTATTTCTAGTGTTTCTTACTTTTACCCTATTTTGGAACTCTGTTCAAATTGATAGTTTTAATTTGTTTGCTAGTTCTCTGAATAACTTTGGGAGCGATTTTTCTCCTTTGTTTTGATTTTACTTTATTGATATTTTCTTTTGCTGTTATGATAGTGCAGTTGTGAAGAGAAACTTTAGACTACACTAGAATGTGTGACAGACATTATACTAACCATTTTAGATGGTCTGTTTAAAAAATTCCTTATCTAATAATTTGTGCTATGTTTGCAAACTCATGCTGGGAAAAATAGAGGGTCAGTGGAAGTCAAGGATTTAGCAGAGAAAGACTTTCAGCAAAGTGAATTGACACAGTGATTTCAACTATAGCTTAAGCATGTGGAAATTTTGACGATGGCACAGGATAAGACAAGGTTTTATTCACACAGTTATGCGTATTCATTAACTTGGTGATACTTAACAACAACCACAAGATACTCTATTTTGGTGTTGGATTATGACTTATACTTTGTTCTTAGACAGTTTTTCCTTCATTTTTTTCATAAGATTGTTTACAGGAGGCATTATGATTCTTTAACCCTAATTAGGTACTTTCCTACGCTTTATTTTATATTGTAGACTAAACAGGTGTAAAATTAGTTTTAATAATTTTTATCTTGTATGCTTACAGAGCTATAGAACTGAAGGAGAACAAGATACAACTTTAATTTTTCCTAAGTAGTTTTCCTGATAATTAGATCAAATTTTATTGCTTCTTTGATGGACTTTTTTAAATACTGTGATGAAAGAGCTTTATTTTTCCATATCCCTAACTCTTTTTTAGATGAGTATGTGGTGTATGTAGGAATTCTGTTGTTTGGCTTTTAAAACATACTATTGCCTGATTACAGAATGTGTGTATCAGTGTACTACTTGATTCAAAGCAAAATATTCATTAACTTCTCATTGTTTTGCAAATATAGTTTCCATTTATATTTGCCTTTTCTTTATTACCAATATACTTCTCACAAACTTGGTTTTGTGTGGTTTTTAAAAAATGTATCTTTTGTTCCTAGATATCCTCATATCTTTTTTGAATCATAGTCGTATCATGTGAGAGACTAGAGCTACTCTATAGTGTTTTCTTCCCTATACTTTTTACAGTATAAAGCATCATAATGCAGTGATTAAGTTCTAGGATACAAACCAAAACTTCTGTGGTTGAATAATCTAGAGTTTCCTCAGGAGAAAGATATGACAGTCAACTTCCATAAACATTACCACTTGGGAAATCATATTGAACAATTTTACAATATCCTGTAAGGTCTGAATTGACTCAAAGGCAAAAGATGTTTGGCTTAATCCTTATGGAAACAAATCACCAGAACTTTCTCCCATGGAGCCACTTGTTGCTAGGTGCCATAGAATTGAGTAGACTCATAACAATCCTGTGAACAACAAACCAGAACCCTGCCCTATTCAGGGTCATTCTCATTATTTCTTCATCCTATGGTAGCAGTCACCTTGCAATTGATTTATTTGGAGTCTTTCTCTCCTTCGCTGACTTGCCATCTTTCCAAGTATGATATACCTTTCCAAGAATTAGCCTTACCTAGCTACATATCCAAAGAGCGAGAGCAGAAGCTTTGCCATCTATGCCTCCAAGGAGCATTTTATCTACACTTTATCCAAATATGCCTGTTTATGCTTTTGACAATCTATGGGATATTCTATTCAGTACTCTTCTTTAGCACCACAACTCAAATGCATTAGTTCTCCTTCCGTCATTCCTATTCATGTTGAGCTCTCTGATGGGTAGCATGTGATTGAGAAGACCATGGCCTGAATCAGCATACCTTAGTCTTCAAAGTGGCATCATTGCTCTTAAGAAAAACTAACCTCTTGCCTAGTTTTCCAGCATGTAACTATAAAGATCTCTACTGTTCTTTAAGCAAATATTTCAAAGCTAAACCTTTTGCTGTTGAGTAAATTCTGAGCCCTGGTGGCAAAGTAGTTAAGAAAAATCAATAAAAATAAAATAAAATTGTGGTTTGAAGAGAATTTCCTGGGAAAAAGACTATTTTTGTCAACTCTGTGTCCTATGACCCTATAGGGCAGTTCTGTTTCACCGTACAAACTCTATATGCTGAATAAAGAGAACTCTCTTTTACTCCAGCTAGTCAGAA
Source organism: Elephantulus edwardii (assembly GCF_000299155.1). NCBI lineage: Eukaryota > Metazoa > Chordata > Mammalia > Macroscelidea > Macroscelididae > Elephantulus > Elephantulus edwardii. The sequence goes on along the minus strand of NW_006399780.1, from coordinate 22,812,595 downwards.
CCAACTCATAACTGGCTTACAAGTAGATTTTCAGGAGGCTTCAAACCACATAGAAGATTAGCTGTCTTCTTTCTGCAGGGCTGATGTTGTATTAAAATTACCATAGAGATGCCTTCTTTAGATTAGCAGCATTACTTCCTATCTTATTACCAGTTAACCTCCTAAAGTAAAGATTAAAACCATTTAAATCCTGAATTTTGGACCTATAACTACTTTGTGATATTTTCATTCAATGCCAATAAGTTATCCTGTCTGTTCAGATACTTTACACTTCTTGTCCAAGTTTACTAATATATAGGAGAAAAAAAAATTCTCACAAGACAAAATTAATTTGTCATCTAGACAGTTTCACTTGTTTACCATTTCCCTTCCTCTTTAGATGAGGAGGTAGTTTCCACCCACTGTAGGGAGCTCTGGTGGCCTATTGGCAAGAAGTTGTGCTGCAATCCCAAAGGCCCTTGGTTCAAAGCCACTAGCTGCTCCATGGGAGAAGGATGGGAAATCTCCTCCTGTGTTCTCACTGCCTCTGAAAATCCAGCAGAGGGTCAGCTATAGATCAGTTATAACTCGAGGGTACACAACAACAACAGACTTATTTATCTTGGAAAATGTTACATATTTGCATTTTCAAAATAAGTATATCAGTATTACACTTAATCAAGTCTAGAAGATTCTATATTCTAGAAGTTCCTAGTATAATTTATTTTTAGATGACCTACTTTTGTTGATATTTAAATCCAGACTTATAAATATCTTTAATCTTTTCAAAGTCACATATGCCTGCTTCTTTTTCCCATATATCATTATCTGTTTATATCTCTCTATTAGATAAAAAACTATTTCTTATAGACAATCATCTAAGTTTCTTAAAGAGAAAGAACCAAGTCACAGATAGATACTTACTCTTGTAATAGTCCATAATAATTTGATTAGTTTAAAGTCTCTCATAATGCTGAGGATAAGAAGGACTAGAAAAATACCTTTTCAGACTTGCATGAAGAATTATGTTCTTACTTATTGATTCATGTTCACCTTCCAGAAATCTCTGAGATGATACTCATTTATTTGATATTTTCATTTCTGACCTGTTATCAAGCCACTTTTTCTAGGAAATTCCACTAATTTTGAAAGGATATTCTGAAGAATATCAAGATCTGGAACATATCAAAATCTCTCTATGAATTGAGAGGAAATAAAAAGCAACCTTCTCATATGAAACGCAATTATTTTTACAATAAGACAGTCCTTGGTGGCCTAAGTCCTAGTCTTTAATGAATTAATGTAATGAACCTTTGGCAAAAGTGCCAAGTATGTAGCAGTGGGGACAGTGTCTTTAGAGAAATGAAAATGCCACAAAAATATCCAAAACAACCCATGTGTAAAAAAGAAAAATAGAATGAGAAAGAGCAAGCCTACCTTTTCTGTTTTCCATGTTTTGATCTCTAACCTCTATAGATAGCAAATAAGAGAGTGAAATGAAGCTTTCCCTTTTATATAACATGTCCTCTATTGATATTTTTAATTTAAAAAATTAAATTAAGATAATAAAATATAGTTTAATCTAAAAATTGCAATCTCTGGTGGCTTAGTCTGTAGATAACTGCACTATTAACTCAAAAGTAGTTCCTCTCCTGGGTTCAAGTCCTTTCACCAATGATTCTGTGGGGAAAAAAGATGGATAACGGTTCTTGCTCTTTTCCTCCAAAAACTCTCAGGAGGGTCAGTTAGGCTGTTTTTGTTGTTGTTAGGTGTTATCAAGCCCGTTATGACTCCTAAAAACTCTATCTGAAACTTTCTCTATCCTGCACTATTTCTAGGGTCTTTATCATATTAAAGTCTATTGTGATAGTCACTGTCACAATCCATTCTGTTGAGGTCTTCTTATCTTTCACAAATTTTCTACCTTTCCCACAATAATGTTTAAAGATTTGTTCCTCCTGAAAGTATGCCAAAAGCAAGTGAGACAAATTTCTTTATCCTTGTCTCTAAGCAATACCCTGGTTGTACTTCCTCCAAGAGGGGCTTTTTTTTTCTTTTGGCAATCCATAATATACTCTTTTGCAACATTGCAATTCCAAGACTTTAATTCTTATCCACATTCATTGTCCAACTTTAAGATGCATAGAAAACAACTGAAAATACCAAGGCTTGGATTAGGTGCACTTTAGTCCTTAAACTGACATCCTTGCTCTTTAGCACTTTGACTAACAAGTCATAGACAACTCATAGCGACCTTGTGAACGAAACATCTAAACACTTGTATAATAGAGTTTCCAGAGGCAAACTATTTTGGAAGTGGATGCCTCTCTAACATTAGCTACAATATCCCTAGTACCACGACTCCTTCTAAACCCAGCCTGGACTTCTGGCAGTTCTCTGCTGATGTACTGTTCCAGTCGTTTTTGGATAATCTTCAGTAGAATCTTGCTTGCA